>NW_005187659.1:205073-206394 GCF_000239375.1 Pundamilia nyererei | reverse complement strand
TGCATCTCCTCCAGGAGGAAGCTGCAGACCTCACCCTTACAGAAGGCGGCCTACACTGAGTAACGTGTCCAACCAGAGCATGCAACCGAATTACAACCTGCGTTACCAGGATTCCTACAGCCCTGAGTACCCCCCACTCCATCGGGTAACTATGAATCATTGCTGCTCAGACTCCTGATTTTTAAATGTGTATTCTTTCTGCATCGATGGGTTGTGCGTTTTTTGTTTTTCCTTGTCTTTCTTACTGCTCTAGTAATTGTGACCTGTTGAATTTACTGTATAGCGCTTGGCTGCTCATTTAGTGGTTTTATGACACGATCTGGTCCGATGCCATCTGGTGTCTCTCCTCAGGATCCCCTTGCCCACTTGTTTGAACAGCAGGAGAATCTTGATGCCGGGGCCTTGGCAGGATTCGGTCAGCAGGTAGTGCTTTGTCAACTGTTTCAAAGCTGACTTGAGGACATTTGTAGTGTCAGTAAATTAAATGCACGCCTCCCTGTAGTAACATAGCTGTGAACTTGTCTGTCTCTGCAGGCCTCTCATTGCGCTGAATACAGTGAGCGGTTCCCCCCCTACAGTTACCCTCCAAGCCCACCTCTGTCCTCATATTTCAGCTCAGGGTCTGAGAGCTCCTGTAATGGGAGCCTTCCCACCCCCAAGCTCAACAGGGTAAGCAAAAGCTTTGCATTGATTTTTGTTTTTTGATATATATGAAGGATTGATTATTTGTCAGTGCAAGAATACTGAGGATAGCACTAGAAGGGATTAAAAAAATAAATAAAAATAAAATAGTGGAGGGTTAGGTGCCAAGAATAAGTCTGTGTTCAATAATTAATGTTGTACTGTGAGCGCTTGAGTTGAAGTCAAATGATGAGTGGTTGTTTGTCTTTAGGCTGTGGGAATGCCTCCTGTGAGCCACACCAACTACCCTGCAGGTGTGGAGAATGTTATGAAGGTAATTTATAGGCTTCAATGTTATTGTTTCACATTTTTCTTTTTGAAGTTTCTGTTTTGATTTTAACCCCACCCCCCCTCTTTTTCTTGTAATTCTAGACTCCCATCGGTAGCCAAAAGCGCACGTTCTCCCGGCTGATCCCGTCTCCCGAGCCGAGCCCTGAAGGCGGTTATGTGGGCCAGCACTCCCAAGGCCTCGGCGGTCACTACGCAGACTCCTATCTTAAGCGTAAGCGTATATTCTGAGTACAGCTGTAACGAGTAGCCATTCAGCAGCCAGGATGGAGTAGCATCTCCTCTCCCATATTCTCCAATGGACTCAGTAATTTGGTGGTCCTCAGATTTATTGTCCCATATGCACGTGTGA
>NW_005187659.1:203567-204921 GCF_000239375.1 Pundamilia nyererei | reverse complement strand
GTACATTTCAGTTTTAAATTTTTATTTGCCTGAACTTCCTGTTGAAAACCTTGTAAATTAAGGAGAAAAAGTGGTTCATTAGTAAATGCAATCTTTTTTTTCTTTTTTTTTTCTTTTTTTTTTTGGGATTTCCTGTGAGTGAGGTATATCAGCAGATCTGCAGTTTGGCCAGTTTCAATGGTAACTAGCGGCTGCTTTAAAAAAAAAAAAGTGATTTAACATCTCACCAAAGTGATGCTGTCCACAGTTTCAGGCAAAGGGACTTGCATAGTGTAAGAACAAGCTTTGAAGGCTCTTACTTTGTGGGAGAAAAGAAAAAAAAAAGCCTACCGTATTCCATGTAAAAAGTTCATGAGTTTGTATAATGAGATGGTGTTATGGTGTCTTGTTTTCCCCCTTCCTACCACACGGTTGTAAATTTTGCTTTATAACATTTCTGGTTTCAAACATTTCCTAATTGTTAACCTGCAGCTTTCCATCCACCAGTGATGGTTGTGTGGTGTTATGAGGCGAAGCTTTTTACAAACCTGGGATGTTTCCTGAGCCTGAACTTTTCCACGTTGTTTTGTCTTTCTAACCACACCCTCCAGCCTGTTCATGGAGTCTGTTCTCTACACTGGTTGTTGAGTGATGCACTTGGAGGGCACCGGTCATGTGTTCTCACCTGTATAAAAATGCCATCTCAAGTCCCCCTCTCACTCATGTATGTCCAGGAGTCGACGTATTTTCTGTGTTTATGTGAGTTCTGTGTTGCCATGTTTACATTTTTGAATGTTTTATAAAACCGTGAACGCTGCCCCACCCCTTGAAGGGTGGGGGCAGGTGCAGATAGCGCTGCATGCCATCTCTCCAGCTGCCAGCAGATCGTGCATGAATACAGGAGTGGTTCGGTGTTCTCAGTGAGGGGCTCAACTGTGAGTTGAACCGGCTTCTCCCGACGAGCACACGGCAGCTGGAACGATGGACAGCCTCTGTTTAGTTTTCAGATGATATTGGGGGTTCAGTATGTCTTTGGAGATACTGCTGGAAGCTTGTGGCAGGTGATTGGTCAGTGACATGATTGTCCTTGTATTATTTTTATTTAATTTTTTTTTTTTTTTTAAAGAATAATTATCTGGTTGACGGTTTGATTGTGAAAACCCATTACCTCTGACTTCTGCTAGGAAATGCAGCTACACTTGAGTCTTAACTGTGTTTTCTGTGATCTCATCCTGCCCTGTGTTGGCTTCCATCTACATTTACAATTTGTGTTTATTTGCTGTGTAAATAGTTAAAGATTCCCCTCCTCCCTTTTCTTGAGTCTAAAAACATTTGTTTTCCTTAATGACACCTGCCTCTGGTTCTGGTGTTTTTT
>NW_005187659.1:157778-203180 GCF_000239375.1 Pundamilia nyererei | reverse complement strand
TTTTTTTTTTTTTAAATGAAACTTCTACCCTATAATCCAGAAATCTTGATTATAGAATGCACCTGATAATTGTTGTGTAGAGGCTGTTAATATAAATTTACTATTAGAATACGATTTTTATTTAGGCTTTCATAAACAGACGTGTCACCTAAGAAATCTTGGGGCTTTTGCTGAATATTAAAAATTTTGAAAAGAGGTACAGCATTTGGTGACAAGAGGGACAGCCAAGATGGGTTTTTAAAATGAGTTCTTCCCCCATGAGGTATTTGGGCTTTCTTACTGTTTGCGTTAGTTGTCCGTGGGGCACCTTTGACCTTTTAGTACATCTAATACATCCATCTGTCACCCAAACGCCTACGCTCAGCTCCCGTATGGTAAGAGACTCCTGACAGGACTATCTTCAAACACCTGTGGGCAGTTATTTTCTCATCTTAAAGCCATAAAAAGCGCACGTGTAGAAACGACCAGTCAAATTTCATAAAAATGATGACCTAAAAGGAGTCTCTAAGAAAAGCTTCTCTCCCTTGGAAGTTTTTCTTCTACCGTTGTTGGACTGTTCCTTAGATTTCAGTTCTGGAGCTGCGGTTGAATAGTCCAAAAATGAAGACGTGCCTCTTTCGCCTCATGCTTCTCGCTCTCGCTCTCGCTCTCTCTCTCTCTCGAGCTCAGTGAAAAATATCACAAGGTCAAGGAAAGGTGTGAAGACAATTTAAGGACTCAAGAAAAGGGAAGCATTGTGTGCACAGAGGTCATCTAAACCTCTGATTAAAAATGTTGTTATAAAGGTTGGAATTTAACAAAAAACAAAACTCTCATCAATCAAATCAACCTCTTCTTCTGATAGGGTTTTTGTATTTCATTTTGAAATTTAAAAAAAAAAACTTTTGGAAAAAAGTTGAATTCAGTTTAGTTTCATTATTTCCAGACAAGATTTTATTTCAGTTTAGTTTTTGTTAGACTTTTTGAAAGCGGTTGACTGAGCTTTGTAGATATCCAGAGTCTAAATAAACACGTCTATTAATGACTCATCAGGCATGTTGTCACCAAACTAACAGATATTAAAACTAACAATCTTTCCTCTACATTTCTATTTTATTTTGGTTTTTTAAATACAAAAAATGGTTTCTTCAGAAGTCTACTTTAAAAAAGAAAAAATGCAACAACAAATATAAGTAATGCAAAGTGAATCATGGCAAACCTTAAACACATTGACTTGTTAAATAATCTGGATTCAGAGTTTCTATAAATCTACATTCTTCATCAAAACAAGGAGATTTTATTACAGCGGCGTGATGTTCAGAGTCATTGACACTTCAGAACACATCAGCAGGCCATTCACACGAAATGGAAAATAGAAATCCACATTTGCACCCTTGTGATGGCTGCACCTGCAGACACGCAGCTAACAAATCGGTAACCCCATGAGCCAACACTTACAATTACTCTAAAATTGCTGTGTAATTCCATAAATATCACACACACACATAAATCAACAAAATTCTCTAGTTTGCATGTCATGGTAAGATTTATTTGGCACTGTTGAAGTACATTGTGCGCAATACAAATACGTAGATTTAGTTCAGTTTCATATGTTCAGCTCTGTTAAATTCTCTTATTTTATTCATTATTAATTTCTTTCTCTGGTTTTGCCAGTGCTGGAGCGTCCGTTTGGCTGCTGAGGCCTGCTGGCATCACGGGGAGCAAAAGATGTGCTCTTGAAGGCAGCTTTACATACAGGAAGTGCCAACTGGGCCATGCCAAACACTGCTCATAGTCAGAGGCATGATTAAGTCATTCATCTTAAATATGTTGTCTGTTTTAACTCCCGAGTTAGTTTTTGGTTATGTTTGGATTTGGTTATTATTCATTTAAAGTAATTATTAAACTGACTATTGGTTTTGTTTCTTCAATATTAAATCATTTGTTAGTATTTGCTCCCTCTTGTGTGTAAAACTGGTTTGATAAGCCAGTAGTTTAGTCCCTTTTGTCAGCTTAGTTTTTGGATCTGTTGAGTGGTTAGGTTTCTTTTCCTGTTGACTTTATTTTAGTTCTGTTCAAAAGGGCCCGGTAGTATTAGATGACTTTTGTATAACTTCTTCTTTGCATTTTTGGATCATTAAAACCCGTTTTTTCTCAAAATTGTCCTCATGCGTAACTGTCTCAGGCCCTCACAGTCATGTTGCCAGGTTTGTGGATCATTTTCATGGATGGTGCATTGCTGTGAATTTGATGGTCTAGTTATTCTTTCATAAAGAACGGTCCACTATATCCTGTTAAGTGGAGTGAATAAGCTTTCTTTTGTATTTAGAGAATTCAACTAGCTCTTATTATGACTGTTATGCAGATACTTCCGTGTCACTTCACTTTGGAACGCTCCTAAGCTAAACTATTTGACTGCACTCCAGCATTGTTTGAGTGCCCTTTCTCTCTTGAGCTGCGGACACACTGAAAGTGATTCACGGCGACCATAGAAAGTCCATCATATTTGGCAACTTCAAGCAACTACGTGCAAAATAACTGCTGGTGACGTCAACTGAGCAGGACCTACTGTAAACTTTCAGGCAAGTGACTAAAGAGACGATGAGTGAAGAACACTACTAAGTTTATTTGTTAGAGGGTCACCTAGGCGACCGGAGTTTGGAATGTCCACAAGTTTCCAGCTATCAGCTTAAAAGCGATGAGCGAATCGCTGCCAGTGTGCACGCAGCTTTATGGTTTATTCATGCCAAACACAGCATTAAGAGACACATGCCAAAGAAAAATTGTATTTCGCGCCACTTGATTGCATACGGTGTCTATGCAAAAAGTCATATTGACACTAGGAACTATATTTGCATGAATAACCTGAGGTCATCACGAGTGAACACAATCATCCGGTAAAATTGCAGAACAAGACATAAGTAACTGAGTGGTGTCAGTTGCCAGTCTTATTGAAGTATTATTGAATTTAACATGATATTCATTTTGTAAATTTTGGTCACTGGGTATTCGAATGAAAAAGGAGGATATGTTTTTAAAAAGGGTTTAGTTTAGGGCAGGTCTACACAGTGATTATCCTCCTTTATATCCGTTTCTCAGTCAGATCCACCTCTCGATCATCATATCCAATTTCAAAATGGCAAGATAGCAACAGCTTGAGCCTTCATAAACATACCTCACTAACCAATGGGTGACATCACATTGGCTATGTCCACCTTCTATTTACAGTCTGTGTTTGCCAGTGAATTAGATTAGTTCAGCGTTAGAAATTTAACATTTTGACTTTGACATATGAGCATTTACATTACTAAAAATCTCATAAGCCAACTTACATGCCCGAGATAAAAGGTTAAGAGCTCCTTCACAGTTCTAAGCAGCGTGAATTGACATACTGGTTATATTTCATCCCAGTTATATTTAAGTAATGAACCAGAACCTAGAAGTGCGTCGTTTCAATCAGCAGTGATTACACACACAGCCAGCTGATGTTTTGCTTCATTGGCTCAGTAATCAACCGTAAAGACTACGTGTCTGCACACAGATTTTGAGGAATGGGTGTGGTAGACAGAAAACCCGGAGCAAACAAAAGGAAACATGCTTCAAAGCATCTGGAAACCTTCAACAAAACCTCTCTTTGTTTGTTGTCTTCTCTCACATGGGAAAAAAACAAGGCTTTTAACCTTAACTCGTATCTTATGATGTATACAATCCTTAATAACTGATAACCAAACCCGCCTCAGCTGTTATCACTGAGGTGCCTTTGCCCTTTGCCGTGAATCTCATTTACATCTTGTTAACGGGGAGATACAGGGCCGCTTCTAATGTGCTCTATCAGTGCTGTATTGCTGTGAATGTGACCTGTATGAATGTTAAGCAGGTTGCTGCCAGGAGGATAATTTGTGCTCCCTGGATGGATAATTACTGAACAACAGACAGGTTGTCAAAAACTAAAAACAACTGAAGAAATGTGTCAAACTGAGATCTGATTAGACAGCTTCATACTAAAAGGGGACCTATTATGCTCATTTCCAACACCATAGTCTTATAGTTAAACTCTATTAGATTAGGCTGGCATGAATCACAGTCCAATATAATCCTTATTCATCTCATACTGGGCCTTGGTGCAGCTCCTCTAATTTCATCTGCTGTCTGAAACAAGCTGGTTTAGCACCCTTCAAGCTAAATTTTGTGTGATTGGTTGCTCCTCGCACAGGGGGTTTGAACAGCAGGAAGATGACACATAAAGAAACATCACAGAGAACCAAAAGCAGCAAACCAAAGACAGCCAAATTCAGTGCTTTTTAGCACTCAGGAGTTACCTGTACATACACTGACCTCATTATTTGAAATTCTGGCCATTTTCTAATATGAACATCCAATGCTGTGTAACAATATAGCTCATTGGACACCTTCCTAGTAGCAGTTTGCTTTCCACAGCTGCCTTAATTCCATGCTTTCATGTTTTTTATACCAAATTATGACACTACAGTCTGAGAGTCATCAGACCAGGCAATGCTGTTCCAATCTTCTGTTGTCCTATTATAATGAGTCTATTTAAACTGAAGCCTTGGCTGTAGTTTAACATGTCGTGCATTCAGAGATGCTCTTCTACCTTGGTTATAATGTGTGATTGTTTGAATAACTGTTGCCTTCTTATCAGCTCGAAGCTGCCAGTTATTCTCCCCTAACCTCTGATACCAAACAGGCATTTTCACCAAGCGAGCTGCTGCTGTATATTTTCTCTTTTTCAAACCATTCTCTGTAAACCCTGGAGATGGATGTGCAGGAAAATCCCAGGAGATCAGCAGTTTCTGAAACACTCAGACCTGCCTGTCTGGCTCCGAAAACCATGCTGCATTCAAGGTCACTGAAATCATAGGGCTTTTTTTGCACAATTTGAACTTCTGTAGGTTGTTTTGACCATGTCTATATGCCCGAATGCATTGAGTTGCTGTCATATGATTGGTTGATTAGATATTTTGCATTAACAAGGTGGACAGTGAGTGTGCATGTAACAGACGTCAGGAAAAGCAGGTGATGCATAAAGGAACAACTTGAAATGTCAGATGTGTTTTGTAGGCCCGGTTTCCTCAGAATACTCAGGAAGTGATGGCAGGTCAATATAAATCTTATCAGGCAGAAATGAAAAGCTCGAAGTCGTCCACCTAGTTGATTGGTTGTGTGGTGCTGCAAAAGCCCTTTGCATTGAAGTCCCTCACCCTTCAGACTGAGGTGCTAAGAGGCAAGAGGTAGTTCTTTTTCTCTCAGCAGCCATCAGCATGAAAGGTTTTGATTAGCTGTTTTTCTGGTGGTCCCACTGAGCCTGGAGGAGTGGAGCTGTTGATGGAGCGCTCCTCTGACGGGTAAAAACACAGTTAGCCATAAAACTCTTTTTTTCCCTTTTACCAATGATATTGTTCATGACACTTCCCAGAGAGAGGGTTTTTTTTTTTGGTAGACATTGGATCTGTCATGGCATGTCACTTAAATAAGACTGAGGAAGAAATACTGCTGTTTTTATCATCAATCTGTAAGGGACAATCGAAATGAGAATATTGTGAAAGAAAGATGGGTAGTTTTCCACCACTATTGTGCTCCCCTCCTCCAGCCTCTGGGTTTATTTCTGCGATATTTATCTGTAATGCTTCTGGCGCCGCTGAATTGCGTTTCTCATACCTGCAGCCAGTCTACCCGGAGTTCTCAGAGGGATCCGCTGAGGCTCGGTGGACGCTGTGTCAGACACATTTAGATTTCTGCCTTTCATATTTCCACCCACACAGCTACCCTGCACAGTTGCTGGTGAATGCTGGTGAATGCTGCTGAAACCTGCGATTTTCCCAAATACATACAAGAAGGAGAGAGAGCTCTGAAGACAGACCAAAAAGCAGCATCATTCCTAACAAAGATGCAAAGATGAAAATAATGAAAAAGTTATATACGACTGCTGTAGAACCAAAAATGTATCTGCTGTCTCATTATATTGCCAGTGTCCATTAAATAAGGGTTTTTCAGTGATTGCATTTAAATGTACATTCTAATCTACTTGTGCATTAAAAAAATGCATTAAATTCACATTTACAGTGTCTTTTTTTTTCCTGCTTTATTCAAGATACCAGCAGCAAAGTGTAATAAAATAGGGTCTGTCACAGGAGCTGTTTATAGCAGGATTAGTCATAGAAAGCAGCCCACTCCCCCCACCCCCCCACAACATTCAGTCTATAAAGCACAAGAACACATCAGTAGACCAGCAGAAAGCGACTAGAACAGGGGGAAACCCATTCAGTTTGAATGCTGCTCGTGCTTATACAGCCAAACAAGATTACCATATAGAAGATGTTTTAAAGTGCAAACACGCATCCTTATCCCCTCTGACATAAGCCCAGGTATTGTTATGCTCTTCATTTTCATCTTCCCCATTCTGTCCTCTATGTAACTCTATATTATCGCAGCACTACACAATTAGATAACCACTTCAGGTTATGGGAAATAAAAGCCGTGTTCCAGTGCTGTGTTATTGTCTAGAAACAACACACTTGATTTAAATTTAAAAAAAGAACAGTTACTCCAAAACAGAAACGCTTCATTTCTATTTTTCTTGGACTTATAAGTAGTCAGGCTCATTTTTTGGTCCAGAGATACTTCAGATTGCTTTTATTAAACTTCTCCAGTGCATAAAAGTGATTCAGACATTGGTTAAAAACTCATTTATTCAAGAAGTATTGCCTGTCCTCTCTCCTCTCGTTGAATCATATACCATGTCCCGTAACGTGCTCCTCAACATTAATGGCTTACGCTTTTATCTCAAGCACAGCTTTCCTTTATCTTATTTTTTTCAAGCCGCCATTAGTCTCTTACATTTTCACACCTGAACTGTGAGATATTGTTAGAACACTGTATCTCTGACCGCTGCCGTCTCCATTTCTCTACAGCCGAAGTGTATTTTTCCATTCAACCCATTAACACCATTGAAATTATTCATCATTTCCTAATTCAAAAGCAGCATGTCTTTAAAGGCTTAATCTAAAATTTAAAACACAGGACTGTTTGACATTTTTTTAACATCTTATAATGACTGACACCAGATAATGACTAGACGCATGCTGCTAGTGTTTACTGGTGCTTTTAAATGCTTATTTTTGGCTACTTAAAAACCATTTTTCTTTCCTGCCCTTATCTTTGTGTGCATGAATAATTTATGTGCTTATAAAAACATAATTTGCACCTTTTCCTTGGTAACCATGAATAATATATTGGACAGCAGTGACCGGGAAAGTGCATTCAAGGAACATGTATGTGTGAAGAATTTTTTTTTTCTATGGTAGCGCCACAAGGGGTCACTTTGAGAGAGGGGTCTCTCGGAGGTCACTGACTGGTGATGACTTACTGTCAGGGCATATGTGTAAGGATGTAATGATTCGGTGCCTGTCTGGAGACATCACAGGTAGACAGAGCTCCAGTTTATTTAATCACAGGAGAAAGACTTTGCATAGTTAGCGTGCCTTCTTTACCCGGTAAGCTCTCCTACCAACAGCTAGATCAGTAATTTGCTGGAAAATGACAGAATTTTCTTTTTAGTTTTACGTCTGCACATCACCACAGTGGATTTTAAATTACAGACTCCCCCATTTTAAGAGACTCCAAATTGAATGGGCAAACCAACATCATTTTAAATTTAAGGACTGTTTTTCAATATTTGGAAATCTTCTGCAAAGATTGCCTGATGTCTAGAACTCAGAAAAGTCACTAAACGCTGTGTTTCTTGCCTTCCTGCTTGTTTGTGGATCTTTCTGCATTCATTTTTGTATTCAATGACTGGAAAGCATATTCTGTTGAACTGAGATTGACTTGTAACAGACTTGTCCACTGAAGAACATCCCATTTCTTTCCTTGAGAAATTCTTGGGTTGTTTTTGCAATATGCTTTGGGGTCATTATCCATTTGCACTGTGGAGCTCTATCCAATCAATTGTGCACCCTTTGTCTGCATCTGAGCAGAGTGTGTAACCAGTTAACAATATGAACCTGAAGCTACAGTTTAAATCAGCGGTCCCCAACCCCTGGGCCACGGACCGTTTGGTACTAGGTGTGAAATTTAAGGTTTTCAGGGGTTATATCGATTTTTATTGTTATTTTTTAATCGTTTTTATCGTTAACTCAGTTTCCCTGGATATTTTTCCATGTGTTATGAATAGATCTTCTTTTTTTTGGTACCTGTCCTGGTTTTATTTTGTTGTATTTATCCGCGACACCTTAAAATCTCTACAGAGATTCTATTTTAGAAACATCAACAGGTAGAAACGAGGGCTACAAGCGTGATGGTGTTTGTTACCTGTTCAAATTGAGGGTCTAAGTGCTGGGCTGAGGTCATCATACACTCAGATTTACCATCACTCTGGGTCCTGGGTTAGATTTGTGCTAGTATGTTAGCATGCTGTCTGTCCGGATGCTTGCAAAGAGCTGAAGTTGTGTTAGCATAATGCAGTTGTTTCTGTCCTACATGCAGTTTTCACTTCATCATTACACTCCTGTCCTTTTAATGCAAAATAACTCCTCAACAGCTCCAACATTTTCCTTCTGCCACACATCATGAACTGAAATCAGCTCATTGTAGCGCAAGTGCAAACATGTTTGTGTGATTTGTAGATAACCGAAGAACCTTTTAAGCCCAATAAATGGTATAATTGTAACTGTAATGCAATTACTGAATTTATTACATTACTGGGTTACTGAAAAATGTAATGTCATTACAGTGCATTACACCCAGCACTGCTGACAATGATGTCCCTGCCTCTTCGAGAGTGTTCTTGACTTTGTTAGATGTTGTTAAATTGTTTTTATTGACCATGGAAATATTTCTGTCATTATTAATTTTAGTTGTCTTCTGTTCTGTTTCAGGACTTTTAGCGTTGTTGTTCAGCTGGCCAGTGCCTTCCTGGGGTGGGGGTGGGTGGGGTTCAGTGTATGATGCACTGTCTCACTTACACTGCATCTCATTGGGCTTCATATTTAAAATCAAAATGAAAGCTCTAAAATTTAAATTCAACACTTGAACATGGCTCCAGATCTTTTACCGTCTTCATTTACAAAGAAATGACAAGGGAACAAGCTTCACTCAGTCATGAAACTGCTTGCCAGTCATCTGTCTAATTAATTTAAAGCCTCTAAAAATGGGGGACTGTGTATAAAAATGAAGCTAAACTATGGATGATTTGTAATCATTCATCTACCTGCTTCCTGGGCGTTTGTCTGCCAGTATAAAGCTTTAATTTTGTTTTCCCATGCTATCAAACTCAATTCTGACATCATTACTCTAGTCCAATCATTTTCTTGTTGGACTCACAGGAGCCAACCTGCCTCCAATCTGTGTATTTTAAATCTCAGTGCTCTTCTGGCAGCACTAATGTCTAGACTCTGGGCGGATCTGCCCTAACACCGATCGCTGCAGAGATCACATAATGCTGTGATGGATCATCAAAGTCTAATCACCAAATAGCTTAATTGAAATCCGTTTTTCAATAAATCACTTTCATTTTTTCCCCCAATTGATCCTTTGCTGTAATTCCTGAACAATTAATTCAAAAGTTTAGTATAATAACTTAAATTAAAGCTGAAAGTCTGTAGATCAATAACATATTGATTTACAAAAGCCACCTAGAAATACCTCCCAAAATTCAACTTTTTACTCAGCCCCACAAATAAAATTATTCAATAAGACTTTACATTTCTTTTAAACCCAAAAAGAAATGATGCAACATGTAGAAGTGCAACCTTAATGTGACAATAAATACAACATAGCAGAAACAACTCCCACAGTAATAGAACCAGCAGCTGTTAGATTTTAGTATGAAGTGACTTTGTGATAGTTTAGTGTAACTAGTGCAATGTAAATATGACAGAATTCAACATGGATCATTATGAGATGAAACTGTAAAGTAACTAGCACCGGTTTAAAGTCGTGGTGCATAAACACATCAGAATGTACACCTACTGAAATAAATTAGCAAGTAGATTTATGCTCCGTGACACTCAACACAAAAAGGTTCAGACATTATTCATAGTGCGTGTTAACACAGTCATTGGACTGCATACTAAACTTAAAAGACAGAAACAATGTATTGATCCAATACCAGTGCTGGCATCAATACTGTCGATGTTTGGATCAATTGGCCACCTCTAGCGTCCTCTTCTCTGTCCAAGGTCTTCACGTGGTGAGTTGTGCTACTTTACTTTAACTAGTTTGTTTAGATTATTATATATCAGGCACAAAACTTAACACAGTTTAAGAAGGTTTTTTTTAATGTTTTCTCTGTTGTACAGTAAACATTGTCATTATTTTTCTTTTGGTAAATCTTTGCTGAAATGAGGCCTACATGGTAAAAAAAAAAAGTCATTATACAGATGCTAATACAGAGAAGAGCTCAATGTCTTTCATTTATTGGGAAAGCAAACTACATATGATTCCAATTGCTACAAACAGAATATCGATTTAGTGAAAGCTGATAAAAACTTTGTTGATGTTGCCCCGAAAGTTAGTTTTCAGAAGGCCCCTCCCCTAGAAGTTACACTCCTACCATTATTTTTTGCTCCTGCAGAATTCCCCCACAGACTTTTGAGTGTATGAGTGCCATATCTCTATCCATCTGTATAATATCTCCGGCGGTTTTGCCAGAATATTAGCTTCACCATTCACACAAGCAGCGGGATAAAATCCAGACCAACTGTGTCAGACATTTAAGTTGACATGCACCTCGGTTGGGTAACTTGCAACTTGCATGTGTGGCAATGTTAAAGTAAACAGCAAATGCTACCCTTCACAGTCCAATTAAAATCTTTTAATCACCCCAAATTTAAAGATGCTGTAATTGCATCCCATCATCCCCTCCATTCACTTTAGAAAAGAGGAACATTTTCATTGTTGTCCATCCTATTTTAATTATTTTTATTATATTATCCCTCTGTTCAGCACTTTGGCCGACACTTGATGTCTTTTAAATGTGCTATATAAATAAAGATGACTTGACTTGCCTATTAGTTCAAATACTCATACAAAGATGGCATCCTTGTAACATGTACGCAGACTAATGTGGGATACACATGAAGGACTTTCAGCATGGGATGTGGCTTTATTGCTGCAGGCTACTCTCCACAGGTTAGTTAGCTGCAATAGGCTTTTCTGTGTAGGACATCTGTTCATGAGTAAATCTGCTCTCACAAGATTTCCACACCAGTATGAAGCATGGTCTTTCTGACACTCCAGTCACCATTAAAGAGCCTGAATGTCATTAGCAGGAGCTCTTAGTAGCTCTAAAATCTAGTTATCATGTCATTCGAGGTCTCAGTAGTCCCCAGCTTGTCCCTAAAGTGAGACACTGCCTCTCCTCCCTCACACAGCATTAAATCTTTCCCTCCTTTGCATTCAGCTGGATGGACATTTCAGTCAGATCTCATTGATTTGGAGTGAAAAAAAAACAACCCCACTTGCTAAGTGAAAATGAAGTGAGAAGTTTTGTCTTATGCTTCTGCTGCTGCTTTTGTGCACATCTCTCACTTATGAATGACTGTGCTTTTTTTATGTTGTTTAAAGTGCGGAGGATTGTTGCAGCTCTACTCCAACGTTAGCTTTGAATCAGCATGAGTGTGCGAGCCTTTACACAAATGAATGCAGCATGGACAAGAGGACAATCTGCCTCCGCTGCTGCACCTCCACAGAAAAAGACAACCTCAAGTTATTTCAGGAATCATTTCAACACTTGGTGTAAATGGCCCGACAGTGTTCTGAAACACTGTTACATATCACTGCAGGTAGACCAGGTCTGAGCTACCTTTCATCCCATTCATGCTGATCTCTTTCTTACACACAGCTGCATTCCAGCACGTTCCGCTTGCTTTCCATCAGCCTACATATGTGTAAACACAAACCCAGACACACACATGCAGGCACACGCATATTTGCAGTCAGAGTATTGCTCACTGTCAGAAAAGAGGTGTGAATTAATATTTCATGGCCCTCCGCTGGCAGAAAGTCAATCCATTTCCCAGCATTCCCATATGCTCGATGTGTAGACTCCATGCGGACCAGAGGTCAAACAGACCGAAGATGGTCTTTCTCCTGGACGCACAGGATTCATTGCTTCCTCTAATTGTCCCAAAACCGATAAACTGCCCTCAAGTTCATTTTAAGCGCATGCCTACACTGTTCACATGCACCAACATTAAAATCAAAACAGAAGAAATGCATTACGCGCTCTACATTCCCACAGACTGCACAACCAGCCGACGCACTGACTAAATAAGAGTGCATGGCATTTCAATTATTCCTCACAATCTGAATATATATATAACATGGACAGCCATTTGGCGAGGCTGGTCATAATAAATCAGATGGGCGCTAAATGAAGTGTGCAGCTGACGCAAGCAAGAGGAGAATTCTTTTCTCCACGCCACAATGGAGAGCTCCAGGCTGCACTGTGGTCTGTGGTCATCGTGTGATCCAATTTATCCCCCTCTCGTGACTTTTTTAAATTTTGAGAACTTAATGATGTGACACAGTCGTTCCATTTTTAGGCTCTTTAGTTTCTTTTTACTTTATTTTGTATTCAAATATTACTGGCGTCTGAAATGTCATTCTCAAGGGATGCAATGAAAATATGCCAGCAACCCAATGAAAAATATAAACTTGGCCATATTTCCATGGAGTGCCTGCCTTTTTCAAAATGTATGTATTTATTTTCTTCTCAGAGCGCTGGACAGATGAAGGAAGGTCATGCAGCTAAAGTCCTACGAATGTATTAAAAGTAAAAAGAACTGTGTTTTTCCTTCGTATTTGGCCAAGGCCTTCAAGATTAAATTAAAGAGAGTTTCTTTTGTCAGCATGCAGGAATTTAAATCAGGACTCCTGGAGTCCTCTGCGTGCTCATTTGCATTCTGATGAAGTGACTGAATCACACGTTAAATTGTGCTGAAACTTGTTTTTCAGGGAGGAATTCCGAAATGGGTATTTCAACTCGACTGCAAAAATTCTAATTTTATTTTGAAAGGTGTTTCCCAGATAAACAATACTCTAATCTCTGATTCTGATAAACAGTCTGATGTTGATCTTTTCTGAACCCTTCCTGACAAACAACATTTTAATTACCATTTTCCAGCACATGTTTTTTCACATAATATTTCTGGATCCAGTTACAACCAGATCATCCTTCTTTTTTCTTCCTTTTCTACCCCCTATCTATTCATCTTTAAGGACATAGACTACAGCCGATTGTTTTCTTTCAAGGAAACAGCACCGAGTGTACTTTAGTGCAGCTGCCCTTAGAGAAAGCAATCAGTCTTTTATCAGTAATCAGTTTTGAAATACATATCTTGTAGTTTTAGCAGGGAAGACAGAAAGAATAAGATCAGACCTCTAATAAAGGGGTGTGTAAAATACAAAGATGCTATATTAGAATATAAGGTCAAAGGATTTTCAATTTGAAGCTCTGCAGGTTGTGAATAATGTAGAAATGTGAGCGCTAGTTTGTGGACTCTGTAGCAAAACTGGCTGAATGATTCATTTTTACACTGCTGACATTTCTTTTGTCCATAAACCCACAATAAAGGCTTATTATCGTATTCAACAGGCGTGCTGCCGAATCTCACAGGTCGCATGTGTTTGACCTGCACATACAGACATACAGTACATATCAATATCAACATTTGCATAAGGCAGACCATCAACAACGTGACATTTTCAGATTTTGCCTGTTTTAAAAGTGCAGGCGGATTCAGTGTAATAGTACTCTTTCATTATTTTTATTTTTTTTACTCAACTGAGAAAACACTTCTAAATTTAGGCCTGCCCTGGCTTTTAAAGTCAGAGACAATGTGATTAATGCTTTTCCATTTTTTTCCCTTTCAGCCTGAACTACTGCCGTGCTTCTGAACGTTCCTTCACGAGGATCTGCAGCTCCAGATTTAACAACTACATTTTTTCCAAATTTGGAAAAATTACTTTGGAAAGGATTTTTATCATCATGCACCAGAGTCAGTGTGTGAAAGCTTTACACATTTGTTCTTCCCACGATCAAGCTAAAGCAAACGGCTTCAGTGGTACTTAATTTGTGATCCAGAGTCAGTCAGGAAATATCCAGGGATTATGATATTCGAGGATTAGTTCTTGAACAAAGGCTACATACTTACCATGGGTGTTAACTATTTAATGCACCATTACATGCTGTATAAAGATAAATCTAATCATATTACTCTGTAGTAGGCTCTACATTTGACTTTTCCTACGTTTTTTTGTTTTATTTTACTCTTGGTGCTTATTTTGTTGTGTGTTGCCCAGTTTTGGAGATATCAGCAGTAGAGGTGTCACCCTCCTCTTGAATATAACTGATCTATTGTAAATGGTTCTCAGAGGGCCAAACATTATGCAGCACTGTGCATAACCCACCCCTCATTTCTATATATTTTGCTTCCAAGGACCCAGGCTTTCTTGTACTTTTCTTGTATGAGAGAGCTGAGTGTAGAAGCGAAGCTCTCAATTTACTGGTCGATCTACCCCCCTACCCTCACCTATGGTCAAGAGCTGTGGGTAGTGACTGACAGAACGAGATCGCGGATACAAGCGGCGGAAATGAGTTTTCTCCGAAGGGTGGCTGGCCTCTTCCTTAGAGATTAGGTGAGAAGTTCGGCCATTCAGGAGGGGCTCAGAGTAAAGCCGCTGCTCCTCCACATTGAAAGGAGCCAGTTGAGGTGGTTTGGGCATCTGACAAGGATGCCCCCCTGGGCGCCTCCTGGGTGAGGTTTTCTGGGCATGTCCCACCGGGAGGAGGCCCCAGGGCAGACTCAGGACACGCTGGAGAGATTACATCT
The DNA here is from genome assembly GCF_000239375.1 of Pundamilia nyererei. Lineage (NCBI taxonomy): Eukaryota > Metazoa > Chordata > Actinopteri > Cichliformes > Cichlidae > Pundamilia > Pundamilia nyererei. Next base: position 188,349 of record NW_005187659.1, on the reverse strand, counting down.
CTCGGCTGGCCTGGAAACGCCTTGATGTTCCCCCGGACAAGCTGGAGGAGGTGGCTGGGGAGAGGGAGGTCTGGGCTTCTCTGCTTGGGCTGCTGCCCCCGTGACCCGGCCCTGGATAAGTGGAAGAAAATGGATGGAGGGATGTATATATATATATGTATGGCATACCTCTGCATACTATCCTTTGTGTGGTTTTGAAAAATGAGGTAACTGGATAAATAGAAGACAAAAAAAAGGATCAAACCTAAAAAAGCAACAGATGAAAAACAAATGAAAGCCATGTCCTTAAGAAGTAGAAAAATCCAGCAAATGACTCAGGACCTGAGTCCTTTAGTTTATCCAACTACAACTGTCGCCAGGAGGTCATGAGAAAAACATGGTGAAGACTCTGTCACGGCTTAGTGCTACATTTCAGCCAGTGGTTTTGGGGGTTTTGTTTAATCAAAATCGATGGCAATATTTAAATTATTGTTATCTACCATCAGATTTTGATGCACCACACAATATCATCTTAAAAGCATCAGTGGCTTCATTTTTCAGCAGGACAATGATCCCAAACACACTGCCAATGCAGTAAAAGCATACCTGGAGAGAAAAACACACAATGGAACATGTTTAGTCATTGATTGGCCTTCACTAAATCTTAACATCACTGAAGCAGTGTGGGATCCTTTTGACAGAGAACAGAACTAAAGGCAGTCAACATTAAAAGAAGAGCTTTAAATGGATTATTTTAGATGTACAGCACTTTGTTCAACAGCCACTCATTTAACTGTGCTATATAAATAAAGTTGACATTGACTTTGAATGTCCTTCAGAAGCCTGGAGAACTATTCCCAAAGACTACTTAAAGAAATTGCAAGATAGCTCTACAACAGATGTACCTCTTTCCCATTTCCTAGCAAAATATAAAGAAATCAGGGGTGGCACAACATTTTTGCACTGTACCGTGTATTCGAAAAACTCAGCAGCAGTGTCTCATCTCAGAAATCATGACCCAGTTACTCCAAAAGAAATCCACAAACCTTATTGTGAGTGTGTCATGCAGGAACCCTTTTCTCTTTATTGGACTACACTTGCCAAAGATTTAACCCCACATTAGAAATCGTCCGTCTACCCAAGACAAGAGGCCGCTTGTGACTGCATGTCAGTATTAATTGTCCACCCTTCAACTTCTTTCGAGAGGAGAAAAAATAGTTCCAAAACCAAGTGCTTACGACAAGGTTTGCAGAATTTTGAGTAACTGGGTCATGATTTCTGGAAAGACATTATTGCTGCGCTCACTTTGAGCATCGCGAGGTAAGTGTCATTTGGTTGCTTTACTTTGAAGAAAAACTGAGTAAGACACACCAAAAATAAATAATTAAATAACATTACAGGCCAGAACTGAAGTACATACATTTGATTTGGGGGAGAAATGTCTCTTTTAATAAAGAATATAAAAAGTTGGTGGTGAGATTCAGGTTTAACGGCTTGTGAGACTGCATAAATATCTAACTAACCATTTGAGCATGTGACAAATTCTTAGATATCAATATTTCTCGATATTTCTTACATCTGCACCCTTTCAGTCACTTCAGTCAGAGCTTCTGAAACAGCTTTAATCAGTGTTTAATCAGTGCCATCGAATGTTATCTGTGATTCATTTCTCATACTATGGACTGTATCCCTGTTCTGTCTGTTTACCTGCAATATATTGAAGTTTAATATCATAGCTCAAAGTGATATTACGCCACAAGAAAATGCTACATGTTTTTTCCTACATGCGCTGAAACATAAGTAAAAAAATAATGATTATATTTAGGTCGAGGCAGAAAGGGAGAGTGAAGAGGCACGTGTATAAGAGGAAAACAACTCCTTAGAGTGTCAGTCTATTTCTAAAGCCGGTAATTACAGTATAGACAGAAACTAGACTAGAAGTCTATTCCTCTGCTGGCTGCCCTGTGAGGCTGAGATGCTCGTTACCGAAAGCAAAATTGCTGGTTTGGTGGTTCTTTTTATGGCCGTGCACTTGTTCTACAAAAACCACAAGATTTATGTGTAGTGACTTTACAACAGTTTAGATTAACTGTGAGAAGGTGAGAGAGCAGGAGATAGAAAATGATGAAAAAGCTGTGTTTATTGGAAATCTGCTCCTGATGCCTTTTTCAGCATATTAAAGAGGTTGGATTGCTTTTTGGGGAGAATGGGAGAACGTTTCAGAGGGGAAACTGGATGTTTAGGTGATTCTTAGCGACTATCACATCCCCAGTATTGATCGTCTCCTCTCATGCTCACAGGGAGGACAACAGGTGTGGGCAGAATAGCAGAAGACCTCCACCAAGACTCTCCATAACCCTTCAGAGACTCCTGGGAGCATTCAGACTTCATTGGCAGACAAAAAGGAGCAGCTGCACCTTTTTAGAAGCTTGCAAATGCTTCCAAACATTCATCTATTTTTTTAATAGCTTCTTATCTGTGTCAGGGTCGTGGCAACAAGCAGAGCAGCCCAGATCGCAGCAGCATCCCACAGCTCTATTTGGGGAATCTGGAGGCCCTTCAGGGTCAGCTGAAGCGCAAATTCCAGCCTGCACGAATGCTTCCTGGTGGTCTGCATCACTAATAGGAAATATCTAAGGGGAACAGAACTGTCTGATTTTTATAACAAGTGGTTCCTGTGAAAGAGCAGCATCACAAGCTGGGAGCTTAGCTTGAATTTTATATCTAAAAAATGGAAAAGTGATTTAAAAAGAAACACACATCTCCAATACAGAGAGGACAAGCGTCTGACACATGTGCAGACGCCAAAAATGCACTTTACTGCCACCGAGCTAAACACTGCGCAGGCCACTGCAGGGACTTGATTACAGTTCAGCTCAGATGCCTGATACCTGTAATCAAGGGGTATTTGATTACAGTTCAATAGCGTATGTCAAAGTAACATTGAACAATACCAGGCAATAATACTAGAGACGACATCGCCCCGTGTAAATGTAAGATTTATTCACAATCACTTCAACAAGCGTAAAAGTCAACTAACCAGTCGGCCTAATCAACTACATGACGAATCACATGATTTGCAGTAAACATCACGTCTGTCCTTATTTGGTAGTTACATTCTTGTTTGTATTCCCCTCGACTTTAAATATGCATGAAAGAGTTACCTGACAGTGCTCTTTCCTGATTTCTGTAAGATATATAGTGCTGTTGCACTGGTGAAAGCCCATATCAATCATGGCCAAAGTTTCAAATAATGAGATCTCAAATATCCGCCTGTGAGCCAAAAGCTCAGACGTCAAACTGTTCTAAGTGCTCAGTTTCAGGTAATTTTGCAGTTTCTGCTCTTGGCTCTGTATATCAAAGAGCGGGCATCCCTAACAGGCCCACCTCAGGCACATGGTGAGCAAAAGAAGCCCCACCCACCTGCAGCTCAAACCTTCTGTCTGCAGAGACAGCCAATGAGAAAAAAGATGGATTAAAGGGACGGGTAAGGGAGCTAAAACAGTTTGTTTTAAACTGTGGAAGAAATGACAGGCTTCTCCAAGGCCCATTAAAAGACAAAATAGGACTATTTTGAACTATGAGTCACACAGAGATACTCTGGCAGAATGCAAGAAGAAAAATATGGAGCTGAAAATGAGCAGAACACGTCACCTTTAAGTCAAACAGTGATTAGATGTGTTAGAAAAGCAAGTCCGAGAAGATTTGGACACATACAGAGGAGAAACCTGCTTAGCTGATTGTGTTGGCAAATCTCTCTGTTTTTAAAACTATCTGCAAACAACACTTACATATCAGACTTAAATATGGTAATTTTCCTGTTGCAGCCACTCCAATAGACAGAAAAAAGACATAAAATTGAAATGGCATAAATTGCTAATTTCACCAATGTGAATCCAGGTTAGCATTGTCCTTACAATGAAAATAAACATTAAACAATGGTATAAAATATATAAGAGAGCAGCTATCTAAAATTACTTGATACACAAACAAAATAATAGTTAGCAAAGCAAAGACAATATACAATTAATAAAGCATTGAGGTTGGAAAAAGGAACATCTGATCAATAATTCATTTTAAATCAGGAAAGCCTGTCCGATAACTGTATATCATTAAAAGAGATTTAAAAGAGGTCACTGACTCTGCTGACCTGATTTCCTCAGGCAGCTCGATCCATAGCTTCGGGGCTATGATTGCAAACGTCACCTCTAGTTAGCGGCTGCACCTCGGGAACAAATAAAAAGCTCCTGTCAGAAGATGTCAGCTAAGTACAGGCTCATATGGTACTTTAGAGGTCAGATACAGTATATAGAAAGGTGAAAGGTCACGATGAGCCTCGCTAAATATGCGACAGCAGGTTCTCTTCCTGTCTATTTTCTGCAAACTACAAAAAGACTTTTTAGTGCTACAAATTATTTATTTTAAACTGAACAAAAAGAGACATTTCCAATGACTGAATAATGTTTTACAGTGTACAGGGCAATTTTTTATAGTATGTTACATAAACACTAAACAGTGGCTGCCCTGAAATTGAATTTGCATGAATTACTGTAAGGAAGAAGATGAGCCGTGTAATCCTTTAGAGCATGTTCATTTTATTTCTACTCAAATCAATAGCACCTGCAGCTCTATAATAACCAACTTATCAAATGTGGAATCAGATTTTGCATTTAAATGCACTGCTTACATACACTGGTATAAATATTGATCTTCGATTGATGGAGGTCAGCAGATTTTCCCGAATAGCGCTTGTCTCTTGCTTTTATGGATAGTGTTATACATTACCATTATCAGTGGCAGCTCTGATGGGAATAAAACCTTTTACCCTTTAACGTGAGCGCCTTCTCCATTTTCCAGAGCAACAAGATAGTCTTTACTTTTGTTTCTTCTCTAAAAATAACCCAACAGACTGTACGCAAGAGCTCTATGGGGACAGCTCCAAGCTCTCAGTGATGTCTGGACATGAACACGTACTCCTCAAGCTTGAGATGGTAACTCAAAGCAACAACTATCAGCCTCAGATAGGTAAAAATGATAAAGAGTGGTGTTTTAGATGGCATATCAGATGTTATAAGACTCTTTCTCAGCTGACATGATTTGGCCAATTTGTTGCTTTTGTTTTCTCTCACGGAAATGCCAAGTGAGCAGACAGGGGGCAAAGCATAATGGATGTGCAAATAAATGGTTTAAATCCCCCCCAGTGCTGACAGTGCTCACTGAGGAGAGCAACCACCCATCCACCATATAGAGACTGGATGGACCAGAACAGAGGGAGGGGGGGAGAGAAAGAGAAAGAGAAGAGAGAGAGTGCTGTGGTGAAGCCAGTGTTTGCCGTCGAACTCCAGCAAATATGAGGATGGGGAGATAATGGCCCACACTGCACAGGATGACTGAACCACCGCAACTATGAATTCTCTCCTTTTACGATGCATTCTGACTGAAAAAAGAAACAAAAAAGAAAGAAAGAAAAACTGAAGCAGAGAAAATCTGGACAGCAAAGGATCGCTTATGCCTTTTGGATATGTCCAACCTTTCTTCAGCATCCTGATCTATTAAAGATAAGCTTCTGAGTCCTGTTAAGCCTTTTAGTTAAAAAGAAGAAGAAGAAGAAGAAGAAGAAGAAGAAGAAAAATATCTCCACCGAGGAATTGCTGAAGACTTCTGCGCTTGGTGTGCGCACAGAGATGCTGTAGCTCTACACGAACCACGATAGACTGAGTACTTTAATGGAAATTGCTTGGAAATTTGAGCTCTGCTGAAAAAACATACGGACAGCAATAATACCACACACAGAAAGAGAGAGAGAGTGTGCGAGAGACAGAGAAAGAAAGCGGGGAGAGCCAGCGCCGGCGATCTGTGTGTCTCTGCAATAAGTGGCTAATAAAAAGCAATAAATTCTCTAAAATAAATACAGTCATCTGGTTGTGCGCCATGGGCGATGAGGCGTCAAACTTCAGGAGAAGCAGGAGGACCGGTGTCTCATCACCAAAACCCCGAACTGGTGAGGATCACGGCAGACTGGAGATTTGGGGATAAACTAAAACTGATCTCCACCGAGAACAATGAGATTATTGATTTTTGGATGACTTGTCAGGTTACCACTGTGGCAGTTTTTTGATGTTATTCAGAAAGCAGCATAGAGACCGGTGCTGCGCTGGACTTGGTCACTTTGGTTTGTTCTCTCAGAGATCAAATGGCAGAGAGGGACATGACATGTTTTGTTTTGTGCTTGAAATAAGCGAATACAGCCATATTATTTAATCAAGAAGTTAAAAAGATTTTTTTTCTTTTTTTTCCTTTTTTTTTTGTTGCACTATGATGGAACCACCACCATGTTCGAAGAAGAGCCTGTCCCTGTCGCTCCCGGTTCCCCGGGAAGGACAGGCGACTCTGAAACCTCCGCAGCATCTTTGGAGGCAACCCCGGACCCCGATCAAAATCAAACACCGGGGGTACTCCGACACAGACCGGCATCACCACCGGCACATGGAGCGCTCCGACGCCGTGGATACGAGCGACAGACCGGGACTGAAAAAGTCTCGGATGTCCTGGCCATCCTCCTTCCACGGGACCACAAACACATCCATCGGAAATTGTGTCGGGAACAAACGGTAGGCGAGAAAGAGATGCATTCCAAACATCCCAATAATAGCCCATGACAGCCCACAAGGCATATGCGTAAACGGGGGAGGGGTGGGGGCATTTTAATGAGTGCGTAATAACGCAGTGCGCCTGAAGGGTTAACTGATATGAAGCGCTTTCTATCGAGAGGCGGGACGCGTGGGTTTTCGGTACAGATGCGTTATGCGTCTTTGGATAGACTCTGTCAGATGGGTATGAAGCGCAAACCAGGCCGCCCACTCGAAACGCAGGAGCACCTTAACAATGTTAAGAGCGTCAGCATACTAGTTGATAAGTAACATGAAGCTCGGTGGTTTTAATGGCATCAAAGGTCTGGTGTGTGCGTTCGTGCGTGCAAGACAGAGATATCGCCGGCGTGCGCACTCCGGGACTGCATCAGTTTGTTCTCAGAGGGCGGTTTGGGGCTAGGTGGGCGTTGGAGCAAAAAAAAAAAAAAGTGCCCTGCTGATGAACTCCTTATCAAGGCAGTCTCTAAATTCAAATGTAGGTCTCCCTGACCTTTGACCCTCTTTTTGTGGTGAATTGGTGGGCTAAAAAATAAGATGCAGTGTTACCTGGACTTGTGTCACAGAAATGTCACACAGATGGCTTCAGGAAGCATCTAGCTGGCACACACTGCTGCTCTGTGATCAGACATGACAGTAAAAAATTCACTGCCTCATAATGAGAGGACACAGCACACCTAAACTGCACTAGCACTTAAATCAAATTAAGCAACGGATGTTAATCAAACATATTTGATTAAAGGCATTTCATTAAGTGAGTCGTGGAACTGCATGATTATGATACGATTACTTTGTCCTCACTCAACAAACGCTCCATTTATCCTCTTAAGGAGACACTGAGAGTGCAGCATAAGGATGTTTTGTCCAGTGTTGTTGCCTTTTTTTTAAACTTATAACAGCAAATAATTTACTGCCTGGTAACATAGAGTTTGTCTTGGTTGTGACTCTTTTTCTTTTTTATTCTTGTCTGTGAAAGAGTGACTGTCATGGAGAGAAAGACGAGGGCTTTCGTGCTTATGCTGGTTTTTAGTTTGCTCCCTCTTCCCTTCTTTTCTCAGTATGACCTGAAGTCCCCTGATGTTCCTCCAAGTCAAGGCGTTAGTTTACATGTTGGACTGCTTAGAACTGCCTTATTATCCTCCTAAACTTTTCCCATGCACTCATGAAGCACAAACATGCCTCTACCACATTAAACAAGAGGATTGTCACACTGATGACACATTGATGGCTGTGTGGTGGGTCCCAATGGAAATGTGGGGGTCTAGCATTTTTTTTTCTTTTACTCGTTGTCTTTCCAGTTTTTTTCTTTTCAATGCCACAGACGGCCTTCCCGGCAGGCCCCTGGGAGAAAGGCCAACTCCAGCTGACTGGAGGAAGGACTGATTTGTATTTTAGTCCCCAGGACACGCTCTGAGGCAGTCCAATCTTTAGTGCATTGGGACTGACTCTGCCTGCCCTTCTCCTTCTGTGGGCGGCAAACCATGAGAGGGCAGAGAAAGAGATAATTCGATTCCAACAAGCTCAGTTTTGAGGGCACACGGAGCTGGCTCCAACTGTGTGTGCGTGTTCATGTGTGCGTGTATGTTCCTTAGCACATTCGTAAAGTGATGTGTGCGATCAGTGGGTGTTTGTGCTACACACTGGTCAGGAAGGAGGGTGCACGGAGGAATGGAGGCTGCTAGTTGAATGTTGTGTGTCACGGATGGTGGTGAAATGTGTGTGGAGGTATTTATGTGTGGGCTGTGCACAGGTTAGTGTCTGACCTGTAGCCCATATGGTTTCCAACAGGCCTTGTTTTACCTCTTTTCACATCAATGGGAGGTCAGAGGTATTTCCACTGTGCTGGAGCTATTTTTATTATTTTCACATACTGCAGCGACTGTAAATTCTGCCTCTTTGCTTATGTCCACATAATGGATGCTTCAAGCAGATGCCTCATCGCTTCACTGTATTTATAAACATCTATGTTGATCCAGCAGCGCTGTGCTCTTTCGCTCAAGGCTAACTTGCATTGAGTGTGGCCTATGGAAGGCAGCTTCATGCACATCTGCTTTCACCGCTCTGAATGCTCTTATTTACATGCAGATGTCTGGAAATTTTCCTCAAAGTACATTTTAAACAAGCTCTCATTTAAGGAGCCATCCATTCACAAATCAGAAGGTGAACAGTCTGAGATAACTAAGTATATTTTCACAATATGTCTCAGTAGAAGGCCAGGAGAAATAGGAAGGCTGTAAATCTGACCTCTTGCTAAGATTAAATGACATTTTGGACAATCACTCTCATGATCTGATCCTTTCTTTGGGACTTGCAACACAATGTGCCTTGCAGCAAAATACAGCAACAAATTAGACCCCCTCCCCCCTGTAATTTTCACACTTAATATAGCCATCCAGTGAGGCGGATTGGACCGGCTCTTGCTCGCTGTATATTTGAGGCCCCTGCTCCAAGCCCCATCATATGGCAAGGAAGTGACCAACAGTTAGAGCCTAAAATCTGCTTAGATTTAAATGTTCTGAAGGCATCGCAAATTTAGCAAACATGAATCGGTGACAGGTTAGATGGTTCTAAGTTTTAATGTATGCAAATTCAATGTTTTTAGCTTTGTGCAAACACAATAAGACCAACTGTACCAGATAAGGATTCTTTTTCCAGAAGAGTGGAAGAATAATTGGTCTTTGATTTGTTGCGTGCTGACTGACCCGGTGGAAGACCTTAAGGAGTCGGTCAGCGCCTCATCTGGAGGAGGTTTCAAGAGATCAATGAGCCTGAGAGCTTCTGGTGAAATTGTTTTGGACAGGGTTCAGGGAACTGTAATAGAAACCCTCACTATTGATAAAAAAGCACTCCCAACAGTCGCCAGTCTAGCGGATGGGGGGATACACAAATAGGGATTTTGCATAACTGTTTGAAGAATCCCAGTCTGCAGCTTTTCTACTTCTATCCTACAAAATGGCAGTCTTAGTGGCAATCAGCTTCCCCCCCAAAGAGTGTCAGTCTGCCTCCTCTGCATTTCCCCGATGTCTTTTGTTCAACCGCCTTGTCATGCCTTTTGTCAGAGGACGTTAATATGAACGTATCAGCCATCAGGTCCCATGCCCAATGCGCTCTGGGAAGTTCCGACATGAAATGAATGACTGACACTGAACGAGTAACAGCTCTTCCCGCAATTCAGTTGCTATGGTTACTTGTTTTGTGCATTTGTAGAATAGATTTCATTTACCCAAAAAAGGCAAAGCCTAAGGCACTTGATGGGCTCGACTGTATAATTTGTCAGTACGTAGCAGATCCCGCTGGATATGCATCATGACTTGTATGTTCATAAGGTGAAAAAGGGAATATTAATGCATCTCAGCTGAAGAACTGAGGGCTTCAGATTGAAGTTTGATCACAGCAACCTCTGCGACAATTTCAAACCAAAGCCTTGCTCACTTCCTCACCTACCACATATGCATTCTTTACACCCCCCCTTCCCCCCTCCTCCCTCCAACCGAGGGATCTAGTGCTGATTTGTAAGCTGTAGCTGCTCTTTTCCCTGCGTGACTGGCCGGCTGCCATAATAATTTAGCTCATAATGAGGTACAGCTCCAGTTAATTACCACAACAGCAGTATTTTGCTGTTGATCATACATTTGCATTTCTAACACAGGAGATCCAAGTCTCATACAGAGAGCATTCAGGAACTTCCCCACCAAAAGCGTTTTAATAGCGTTAAGTAATAGACCTCTTATCTCATTTAGGTAGTGCAAGCATCTGTTTAGGCTACAGATTGCGCTCTTCTGTGAATACATCGTGCTTTCTCGCTGCTCTCAGCACTAATTAGTATCTGGAGGCAGTACACGGACTGGAACCGTGCTCACTGCGCTTTAGTTGGCTCAGGCGGATACCCCAGGTAAAACCTTCCTCAGCAATGACACCGAACAGATGTCTGCTCAAAGGGAATGTATAGGTCCCCTCATTCAAGGTCCCTCTTTGTGTTTGTTCTCTGCTCGTCGCTTTGTTTGCCTGCAGACTCTCCCACAGACACTCGGGCCTCCTGTAACCACGTTTAGTGGCGTCAGCTAAGCTTCAAGAATCGACTGGAAACCTTGGCGTCTTTGCATTTTAATTGATTTCACACTGAATCTTCTCAGAGTTGTGATACACCAGTCATTTGTTGTTTTTGTGTGTGTGTGTGTGTGTGTGTGTGTGTGTGCTTTTTAACAAGTGCGGATGGGCAGAGATCCCAGTAAGAGGAAACAAAGTGAGCATCGGCATCAAAAATCCAAGTTGCACAACAAGTCCACCTGTTATCCACGATTATCTCCGTGTTTGCTGCAGCTGCTTACATTTAGTCTGTAACAGCCCCTTAGTCCCTATTCCTTTTCACGCTCATGCTCATTAAATCGCCTTTTTGGAACTTTCTGACACAGTTGATTATGCAATACTTTCTTTTACCTCTTTCAACATGCCCACTATGATGATGATAAGCCTCATAATGGCTATTTTTTTCCTTTTCTTATCTAATTATACTGCTTGAATCAGTCTTTTGTCCATTAAAATAACAGTCTTTGATTGCTGGATGTCTCTCTTTTTGATCCCCTATCCTCTCAGTGCTTCCTTTCACCTCAGAGTAAATGGAGAGTATTGATTCCATCTCTATTTCTGCTCTCTGCTTTGTCTTTCCATTGTGTGGCCCGTCTCGCTGGTTCCCAGTAGCGTCAAGATGCTTTCTGATAGCCTTCTTCTTGCTTACAGCGGCATTAAGCACACTATCATAAATCTATTATTTCACCCCCCACCTCCTCAAAGCCATATCTGAATCTCAAACCTTCACATCCTGGCAGTGAAATGAACTGCCCACCGCCAACAGTGTGCAGCGCCTCATCTCTTCCTATATTCTTCCCCATAAAACGAGGTTTTTATACTGATGTGATTTTTAGTTCTTCATGCTCCAGTCGCTTCTTGAAAAATCACAGACTTCAAGGGCATGGCAGACACAAACACCTTCATCACATGGCTGGAAATCAGCTGCCACTAAAAAAAGGAGTTCAAACAGCCTTTGCATCAAAGAGAAGTTGGGAAAAACAGCATCCTAATCATGCTGTGAGATTAAAATACACACAGTACTCTGTAAAGCTTCCTGTATGGATTTACAATCACCCATTTCCTTGGATTTAGTTTTCGTCTGATACAAAATAAATAAATAAAGCGTTTCTTTTTTAGTAGTAATAGTAATTTATTCTTCGAGCCCAAAGGCACTAAGGGGAACTAAAAGGAAAAACCTTTTAGTGTAATCAAATCGCCCACTTCATACCAAGAAAAAGGTCTTTATTGCTGAGACTTGGGAGTATTTAAATGTCAAAATGTGCAGCGTATTCCATTTCACAATAAGTGCTAGTCTTTCACCTCTCAGCAAACAGTTCAGCTTGATAGAAAACGGCAACATGATGCCCGTGTGTGAGATTCCCTATAAGATAGAGCGACGAATAAGAATATTGTGTCCATGTGGTGCTCAAGCAGGTGATACACCATCACTCAGAATCAGCTGGCGGTCTCTGATGATGTCGCAAAGGGGGCAACCCCCTTGAAAAGCGCTTTAGGCTGCTGTCTCAGTGCAGAGCTGTCTGAATGAGTGAGTCTGACAACCCCTCTGTCAGCGGCGTGTCAGCGCAGCACGTGTTCAGTGAAGCAGAGCGCACAAAACCGTAGCCACCTGTTGAGCAGAGCACCGTGTCGGACTAATGTGAGGCATGTCAGGAATGCTCAAAGAGTGCCGAGTTTAAATTAAGAACTCACAGCAAATTACGGCTGGAGCAGATGAAGGTGTGCACCTAGAGGCCGCACTCGTTGGGGGGGATGCTCACGCTTGTGTTCAGCTGCCCGCTGATGCCAACATCTCATCTGAAATATCGCTTCCAGGCCTCGTGCCCCAGGACAGAGCTCCCGCCCAAAACTACTGGCTCAGTTTCAGCTATATGGATGACTACGGAAGACTGTCATAGGTGTTTAGAGTAACAGATGGCTTTAATGCTGGCTTAACGTGTCACAGACTTGTACACTAAGGCAACAAATACAACCAACGCTTTGTTCAGACTCTCATTTTTTATTCTGTTTACGGCATAAATCATACTCGTAGGTGTTGACTGTATATCATTATTATTATTGACAGATATAGAGCGCCTGGGACAGAAATACAGCAGGAAATAGATTGTTTTTTGCCCATTCCCAGTCTGACTCAGCAGCACTATTACTGTGTGAGCTTGATTGGAAAAATGCTGAAAACAACAGTAAATAATATCCAGTTGCTATGAAAAATATAACAGCATGAGAGCTTGCTAAATATGCCAGTAAAAATCTTTCATAGTGTGCTAATTTAGACAGCCGAGGTGGGTGGTGATGGTGGTAATATTATAGCTACAAATTATCAAGTAAAAAAGTAGCAAATGTACTTAAAAAACTTGAATAGTCTTTGAGATTTTATAAAAAGAGAAAAAGAGATAAAAAGGAAATGAATCGCATCTCTTTATATTGTAAGGCTGATTCAACCTCATCACTCCACACACGCCACATGCATAGGGAGGAGGTGCAACAGTAACTGATACACAAAAGCTATCACCTCATTCAAATCAGATTCAGAAGAATAATCCAGATCCATGACCCAAGTGTTACTAAGGCTTGAACCTCTTTAACATCGATGTTCTTCTATGTGCACCTTGGAAATAGGCGATTACAAAGATTGCTCTGATTAGGTCGTCCCCTGCAGGAATGACACTTGACAAAAAAAACCCCCACCCACCACTAATTATTTCTTTATAATTTCTAACAGTAGTCTCAAAGAATGATCAAGTTTTTAAAACATATTTGAGTGTTTTTGGGTAGTAGTTAAATATAAAACGTACAATTTTTTCAAGGTGAAATAATAATTTGTTATTTTAACAGTCAAAGAACATATAGAGCAGAAGAAAGTAGTTTCATGTGAAAAAGCAAAACCACCGTTAAATTTAAACTGAAAGTATTGTGCAAAAGTTTTGAGCCACCTGTCATTTCTTCATATTTTGCTTCCCAAGGGCCAGACTTTCTTGTGAAGTGGTATTTAAAGTGCTTTTTAGAGGTCTCTCAAAGCTTTTCTTTGCACATTGGGTGCTTTTTTACTCATTTTCAGTCCAGTTCTCATCCATCTAACCACTTTCAAAGAAATGTAATTTTTTTATGTTTATTTGTTGAACTATTTATCTTTGACCTATGAGTTGTTCAAGCATAAAAAGTCTTAAACTCAAGAGATGAACCAGTGTTGATTCTCAGCATAACAGACAACTTAGCAAGGAGCCAGTTTTAAATTGTATCTTTAGGCACTTTGTTCCAAGCAGCCTGTCACAAAATACATCCTTTGCTCCAATTTCTGTAGCTAAAGCTATAAAAGATGCCGACGATAACATAATTTGACAGGCATAAAACAGTATTTTTGGTATACTGGTAGGTATCAGTTGAAAATGTGGCTTATCTCAGCATTGTGTGCAATGCATCCTTAATAAAATCTGAGGTAACAAGTGGAGGACACCAAAGAAGAAGTGGCAAAAGAAATAGAAAAAAATCCAGCTAAGATGTGAAACAAACCCGATAGATGGATCTGGACCTTCAGTTGGTGCATCTGTTTTTTGCTGAACCCTCGTCAGAATTTTAGCCAGTGGTGTTGAGGATCATGAGAACATTTATGGAACTATGAATGGCGAAAAGTACCGTTAAGTTTTGATCCACCATGCAATACCATGTAGAAAGCATCTGATTGGCAGCGGCTTTATTTTTCAGCATGAAATGATCCCGAACAAACTGCCAACACAGTAAAAGCATACCTGGAAAGAAAAAACACACAATGGAACACAATCAGTCACAGATTGGCCTCCCCAGAGCCTGAACCTCAACATTATTAAACCATAGAACAGAACAAAAGGCAGCCAACATCCAAAGAAGAGCTTTGAATGTACTTCACGAAGCCTGGAGAGCTATTCCTGAAGACTACTTAAAGAAATGACAAGAAAGCTCCCCTAAGAGGGTCCAGACTGTGTGGAAAACTAAATATGGTCCCAAAAATCAACATTCAAGATTATTAGAATTGTACTCAGCATTTGCCTTATACACTGTCTTTTCATGTATGTTTCAATAAATGTGCACATGTTTTTAACTTCCTCAGGAGAATATAAAGAAATGAGGGGCAGCTCAAGCATTTTCCACAGTGCTGTACACGCAGCGAACACTGAACCAGGGCTTACAAATGAAGAGGAACTAACAAAAATAACCTTGTGCTGTAGCCTTATTACAGAGTAAGAAACAAGCAGCGAGACGGTTTTTGAAAGAGAATGCTCCAAGCCTGCAAATGAACAAATCATTCCTCAAATAAAGCAGGATATTTTCAGATTCATTTAATAATTTACATTTCTCTTAATTTAATATCTTTAGTTTGTCAGAATGCTCAATGCCAAATGACTGTCACTGCCCATTATATGTTATAATGACTCACAGTGCCTGGCCAGAGTATCAGCAATAGGCTGCACTTTTCACTTTACAATACTGCAGATATGGCAATGCCAGCTGGGGCTTAAGAACACATTGTTATGCTGCTTCTTCTCAAGGTCAAGGTAAAATAATTTTTTTTTTCTGTCTTTTATTGCTGCTAACAGGGAAAGATTCAGCAACATATAGAATTAAAACACATACAATAGGTTTGTGTGAGGAATATATGTGTACACAGGGGGAAAAAAACCATCTGTGGAGCTGCAACAAGGTTTGTGGGAACACTTGTGCATTTTACATAATGCATGAAGCAGCTTATGATTTATAGCTGACTGAAGGTGTGGTAGGCAGATGCACAACTCGGTTTTCTCAGTTAGAAAAAGAGCTGCAGTTCCAGCTCCTGACCCCTGCTAGATCAAGTGTGAGCAAATGTGTTCGCACATTAAAAAGCAACAACATTCAGGTTGTTGGAGGGCAGAACGGGAGAGAAAACACACACACATGGCTCGAGGGCTCGGGGTATTTTCATCTGATGCTACTTTTCAGTTCAAGGTGACGTGATGGAGAGCATATATATATATATATATATATATATATATATAAAAATTTTATTTTTTTCCTTGTGCAGGGTCCAGAGCAGTTTTTCACTTATATCATCCATCATACAGTACACTGTGCCTGAGTAGTGTTTCCTAATGATGCTGATGCAGGCTGGGACGTGTATTTTACCCCTAACAAAGCCAGAGTAATTAGCAGCAGTGTAGTCCGAGTTCTCTCTCTCTTCCTCAGCGATCCTGTCTCAGCCTCTCTCTCTGTTTGTTTGTGCGTCAAGGGATTATTGTGTGATTACTTATGTGATTTGGGGGTTTTCTTATGAAGGGTTTCCATAAAGAAGAACAGAACTGAGTTTTCTCTCATTCAATGCAAGTTTTCCCTCCCCTAAGCTTCTCATTTGTGTTGTTGGGGGGTTTTTTTCCCCCAGAAAAAAGCTTGAAAGATTTCTGGTGCAATCCACAGAACTGACAGTGCACGGCTAAAAGTTTCCCAGTGTCCCTTAGCGAGAGTACCTACCGTAATCCTCACATATTTTGCATCAGCAGAGTCTGAAGTCACAGACAGACAGCTAAAATCAGCTGAATCCAATCAGGGAAATGTGTTGGTTTTGCGTGGGAGGGGAGGGTGCCCTGGTGTTCACAGACCACAGTCCGTTCCTTTGCGTCACACAGGTGGGACGTTAGAAGCCCATGCTACGGGGAGGGTGTGAAGATAAGAAGACTGGAAAGGAACAGAAGGTAAATGTGGCAAACAAGGAGGCGCACATGTGTCTAGGGGATACAGGCAGAGAGCTGCTGTCTTCACAGATCAATGGCAATTGTGTATTTTGTCACATCAGATTTGATGCAAGACCTGTCTGCGATTGGTCGTGTCCCTTGCAACTCACGGGCGGAGATTCACAAGTCACTGATGCTGTGCTCATGAACGCCGGTCTTTCTTTCTCAGGGTGATATAAATGGGGAAGGGGGGGAGGGGGGGGGGAACTGAAGCCTCCAGCTGTCAGTGTAATGAGATTAAACCAGACCAGCCTGAGCTCCCAGTGTTTTATTGAACTTTATTTCAGTTTCCATTCTGTTTTTCAATATGTATAAGGAAGATATTGAATGTGGCTGCTTCTGCGCACTAGTCCAAGAGCATCTGGTTGTGCATCAGTGTGGAGTGTGCGATTTTGTGTGTGTATTGGAGGACAGAAACAGAGAGATAATGTGAAAGACTTGTGTGAGTATGTGTGTAATGTCCTCACTTCACACCCTGCAGGGCATGGTGCATCTCCTAAAGATGTGTTCAAGACGTCGCGCCGTCACGAAACTTTGATTTGGTTTCCAAGCTTTCCGGCCTTTTCCAGCAGTTTCCACATGGCGCATGGCAAGGCCTGTCTGGTGCTGCCAGTGGAAAAGTAATGCTTAACCGTGGCGCATGAGGCCTGTGCATTGCTTTCGTTGAATCCTGGTCTGTGAAAGGCAGACAGAAAGCCACACTGGCACAACGATTGTGGCTGCAAGTCTGTGTGCGAGCATGTGCTTGTGTGAATGCTTTTGTGAGACGGAAAGTGTCTGGGGACTCGCAGAGTGGGAGACATCCATTCTGTTTGGACATACTGCGGAGTCTCACAGCCCATATTCCCCAACTCTGACGTTTTGGAACGGTCTGCCAGTCTGTGACTGCTTTTTCTATCACGCCACTCAGGCCTCATTACCCAGTCGCAGCTTCTTCCTCCATCATTTTGCCATCAGTCAGGGGGCACTTGGCTCCCCAGGTTCACTCATTTCTCTGCTGATAAATATATGTTACTCATCTCCTGCTTTTTTCCCATTAGAAGAGAACATAACACTATTAACATCTTCAGCACCTTTAAGACTCATCATAAGGGCCCATTCATCAGTGGTCGGTGAAAGAAAAAGACAAATGGAGAAGGTGATAGGGGAAAAAATACAGCAGGAGCAATGCTTCTTTGCATTCATATTAGAGGTAAATATGGAGATGTTCACAACTGAAATACATCTACAAATGTGTATGTACGTGTGAAAATGCAGAATGTGAAGGTATTTCACAAGATTATTTGGTTGGTTCGTGGTTTCCATCTCCGAGTCCGAGTGGTTAAAGGCTTCATTGCTTAAAATAGTGGAGAGCAAAAGAGGAACGCACCGATATAGTCGTGAAACTGCTGAGTCTCATCTGACAACAATTTTGTAAAATTAATCTGTATTCATATGGAGACTGCAAACAGTAGCCTGGCTCAGATATCAGTTATTCTGATATCAACTGGCTACACCGTAAACCCCAGAACATTGGCAGCTGCCCCCAGAGGCTAAAAAACAAGACTAATGGCCCATTTTCAGTGACTGCGCCATTTGTCATGTAAAATCATGGGAAAATGAGAAGTTTCTGCAGCCAGTGGTTCTGGCATCAGAGTAAAAACAAACAAACAAATAACTAGCTCCAGTCCCCTGTTGGAGGTGAGGCGGATTTCCAAGAGTTCCAGCAGTAAAATGGTGTCTAGTTAAAGATAATCAACAAAATCAGTGAGTCTGTTTAAAAATTGTATGAGATTAATATCAGCTGGTCCACCTACCAGCTACCAGTGCTACTTGGAATTTGTATTAGAAGAAAAGAAGCAAAACTACCAGTAAATGTATACTTACTGGCCACTGGCCACATTAGATAAACCCATTTAACTGCTCATCAAGTGGGATACGGCTATCGCTAGGGTTTACAGAAGAGCTATATCCTGTTCTCTTGGAGGACATGCCTTGTTGATGCCAGAGGCCAGAGGAGCTTTGAGCTGATAGGAAGGCAGCAATAACTTTCTAATGAATAATATACCCACTCGTTACAACCAAAGTATGGAGAAGAGGATCTCTGAATGCACAATACATAGAACCTTAGAGCTGATGGGTTACAGCAGCAAAAGACCACATAGAGTCCTGCTCCTGTCAGCAACAACTCTCACTCGCTTGCCAAGACTGGACAATAGAAGACTGGAAAACAATCCTGCCTGATCTGATGAGCCTCAACTTCTGCAGCAGCACTTAGTTGGTAGAGTCAGAATTTGGTGTAAACAACATGAAAGCATGGATCCATCCTGCTTTGCATCAAAGGTTCAGACTGATGGTGGTGGTGCTATGATGTGGGGGATATTTTCTTGGCACACTTTGGGCCCCTTACTACCAAGTAAGTTTAAATACCACAGCCTACCTAAGTATTGTTGCTGACCATGTCCATCCCTTTATGAGCACAGTGTACACATCCTCTAAGCTTCCAGCAGGATAATGTGCCAAAGATTTCTTGAACATATCAAAGAGTTTGCTGTATGCAGCAACTATGTGATTCTCTCATGTAATAAGGATGCCAATCTCTGAGGAATGTTTCCAGCACCTTGTTTAATCTATGCCATGAAGAATTAAGGCAAGCAGAGGGTCAAAGCCGGCAAAGTGGCTGGGGAGTGTGCAGAATTACCGTAGATGGATTCGATTGCCCAGCAAAAGTGACAGCGACTCTGATGCTTCAGGATTACGACAAGACATGTCAGATTATTTGCATCATCCTTCATCCATTGGAAACAGGCCTGAGAGATGAGATGTTCCCACACTGTTTTATTGTTGTTTGTCAGATTTTATTTTTCATTATCAATGCAGTATTCCTGTCAAGCACCTATGACCATATTTAGGTAACAGATGGGTTATGGGTGAGTGGACAGGACTTTTGGTCAGGTCTTGATGGGACGAAGTTAGACGGAGAATGAAAACTTTGAGCGTGACTTGATGTAGGGAGAAGAAGGAAAAATGGAAAGGGCACATTTGAATTGGGGAACACAAGTGTAATACTGCAGTGCTTGTGCTCAAAAAAAGGGAGAAGAAGAAGGACAAGAGGGCAGTGAATGACATCAGAACAAAACTGACAGACAGATTGACTCATCAGACAAGCATGTCGCATTCACTGCCAGGCTGCATGGCAGTGGCCCTGATGCAGTTTCAGAACAAATTAATCCACGCAGATAAGGCTGCCTTCTTCTCACTAATGATATCTTACTGCTATTTAGGATAATCACGTTGATTTCCTTATTGTTCTCTTACTAAGATGATTCTCACAGGTACTGCCTATTTCTTATTATTGTAATTATTAAAGTACTATAATTGTTTCACAGCTTTTCTTTTACTGCCCCCATGAAATATAGAGCGTCTTCTATCTATGGGGATGTAGTTTAGCTGAGATATTACTTATATTTTGAGGCTATAATCTTAAAATATAAATAGACTTCATGTAGTATCATCAGAATAACTTAAAGCACCATTGGTTAATATTGGATATTTCTACCATGGTAGGTGCATTATTCTAGAAATGCATCAGTTGGTTGCAACATCTAGTTGATGGATGGTTGTTGAATTTGGTCTAGAAGTTTACAGAATTCATTAGAGTGCAATACTTTGACAATAAATTAAATTTTGATACCTAGAAGTTGAATTGTAATGGCTATGCGATCTAAACTTTTCATCGTCTTAGCTCTAGCGAGATCAGAATTTCAGCTTTTACAAAATAACTTACATTTTAAAAAGACTAATGGCGTTCCCATTTATTCTCAGCTGTGCTCATTTCCAAATGTTAGCATGCCCTGTACTCTAAGAGAACGCAGTGGACATTAGAAAGGGGGAAAAAACACATTTTCTACCCGTGTTGTCATGAGCATGTTACCATGGTGACATTCATTTTGAGTTCAAAGCAATTCTGCGCTTCTCAGAGCTGCTAGCATGACTTTATGCTGTTATATTTAAAATGGGTCAAATGACTATGAAAGATGTCACATGACAAACAGTTATGCTAAGGTCTGCACGGTGTCAGCTCAATGTTTGGGATTTTTCTGCCACTCAACTTTCGTTTTTTAAGATCTGAGATGATGTGCTTTGATTATTTTCTTAAAAATCAGCTGCCTTTAGCACAGCAGTTGGATTTAACGTGAAAGGCAACACATCGAAAGAGGGAAGCAGTTCTTCGGTGCGCACGCTTTTCCTTAGCCACGCCACAAATGCAATAAAGGACAATTCAGAGCACCAAGCTAAATGGGCCATTTCACCGGGTGTTCAAATCAACCTTGTATGCTTTCACACTCAGCTGAACCCCTGCTCGGCATTTGTTTTCGCACCAAATTATATTGGTAATTATCCATCATTCCAGGGTAATATACAGCCAACCATCTTTGTGCTTTGGAATATGTATGACGAATTGGATGCCAAGACTGGTTATGAGTGTGCAGCTCATTTCGAGACTGAATTCGTGGTGACAGCATTTGAATTTACAGAAATGATATGGAAATTTTTAGATCATGAAATTCAGATAGATAGATAGATAGATTAGCGATCAGTGGAAGTGAGCAAAAACACAGATGGAGGATAGTGAGATGGTGGGGAAGAACATAGACAGAGTGACACAAAGGTAGCACTGGATGACTCACACTCTTCTCTCATTCTCTTCATCTCTCTCCAGTCTGGATTAAAATAAAAGAGGCCCAGCAGCCCCAGCCTGCAGAGAGGGAGTTGTGCGCTCCATCTCAGAGATAGGGTGATGTGCTAAAAATACCACTCCTTGTGTGGGCTTCTTGGGGAGGAAGGAGGGGGGGCAAAAGAATGGGGAGGGAGGTTTATGGATTTGGTGGTATAGTACGCTAGTGATATCACTACTTTCCACAGTCCAGCCCTATCGCATTTCAAGTTCGTCTTTTCTTTTGATCTGTGCTCTATAATGTTCACTAATTGCGCCTTGTAAAAGCACTTTTCCACTTTCGAGGAACGCTGGTCAGTGCAATTAAAATCTAGTTCATTACGCCAGAGTCTGCTAGAAACTGCTTTTATCTTGCTGACCCCCATTCCTTCTGCGAATCACACCCCCCACTGCTCACGTCTCTCCTTTGAGAAACTCCATTAAACATCAAAAGTGAATCAATATCAATTTATTGCTCTCGCTGTTGCGTACACACCAGTTTCTCTTCCTGTTGAGGAGTTGCTCTCACAGCTCCCAATTCATCTGGATTTTCAGTAGCGGGAAACTAAACAGGACACCAAATGAACACGTCTCACCATCTGCCATCTCTCAGGATGGTTCTCCTCGTCAGCTGATCCATCTGTTTAGCTCGGCTTCAGTCTCTACAACAGCAGAGAGGAGCAGAAGTAAAGCGGAGCTTCGTTACACGAACATACACGGAGCTTGCTAAACGGAACAATCCTCATTAAGTGAACCGCTATGGTTCCCCGCCCCGATATTCGGAAATTAAAATGTTAGAAACAGAGCTGCAGAGTGGGATTCAAAAAATACTTACCTTCCACACCTAACAGCCTCTGGGATCTCAGAAGGGATTTGCATATGAAAGCGTAGGGATCTCCGTGGAGGACGGAGGATGAGGAGTGAAGAAAGGAGGACAAGTCAGGAGACAGGAGGGGTTTCTGGTTGAGCTGGGTGTACAAAACTCTGTTGTAATTATTCATTGTGCACACAACCAGAGTGAGAAAGGATATCGATAGGACGAGGCACTTATAAGTAACAAAGAGCTGTTTGGTCAATCGGTGATAACCCCCTTGCCCTTAGTTACGCAGTAATGTATGCTGAAGACATCAGAAAAACAGCAGTCATCTATATTGTGCAGTAAGAACACTGTTTTTTGCTTTCTTTGATTTGACTCTGCATAAGAGACTGCTATTTTTACTGTCAGCACGAAGCGTTATGCTTTAATGGTCTTTTGGCTGACTTCGTCTAGCTCGTTGCATACAAAGACCCCCAGGACATCAGAGCAGAAATTCAATCTAAACCTACAGAGAAGTGAAGGAGCGATATTGATGTACAAATAGTCAAATACCACTGACTGGCTAAGTCATTAATCTGACCCCGGTCCAAGCAAGCATGTGTTTCAGTTTCTGATGACAGACTGAAGGCAGGAAGGCCACGAAACAAGCATGAAGTGAAGATGGCCACAGTACAGGCCTGGCAGCACATGGCGTCAAAACTCACAACCAAATAGCAAATATAATAATAACCTATTATAACTCTTTAAAT
This sequence comes from Pundamilia nyererei, assembly GCF_000239375.1. NCBI lineage: Eukaryota > Metazoa > Chordata > Actinopteri > Cichliformes > Cichlidae > Pundamilia > Pundamilia nyererei. The sequence continues at coordinate 165,640 of NW_005187659.1, read as the reverse complement.
AACTTCCTGTACTCTGAAATATGGAGTTTCATTTTGATATACAGTTAGGATACAGTTCCAATATTTTTAATCTGATGTTTATGTTAATGTCCTGATATTAAAGCAGAGAGGCAGAATAACTTCATAGTTTCAAATCAAATTAATGTGTACACTGAGCAAAGGAGCATGTTTTCTGATTTTGTGTGTTGTGCTGTTGGCTGCATCACAAATTCTCAAGCGGAAGGCGACAAAATGGGCTAGTCTCCACCTGGAGACGAGAGACTCCTGTGAGTTTTCAGGAGTTCAGAGATCTGATGATGTAAAGTGACAGATGCCTCTGGTGGGTTTCGAAGAATACAAAGTGTAAGGCAACCCACAGAGCAGCAGAACCCAGATTCCTCAGGTGAAAGAAAATACTCAAAGCTTTGTACGTGAACCCCCTCAATCCCAGTGGAATTTATTTTGCACAGTGCATTAATAGATTAAGAGGGCAGGCAGTGGCTGTCCTTTCACAAAGTGAAGGGCCTGTTGCTTTGCGGAATAAATGCTGATTATCCTGTCTAGTGTAGCTCATAAAATAAATCCCTTTCCTGTGGCATTTGCCAGGTGTGTGATTGCGGCCAGTCCCTCTGGGTTCTTCTTGAAAGGCCTGTGTTGTGCGCACTTTCAGAGGCTGAAGCCAGCTCTGTGTTCGGCCGCCTGGAGTTGGGTTGCGATCCTGTGGGCAGGATAATCTGCTGTAATCTTTGGCTCTCTGATCTGACCACAGCAGAATAGAGCTGGACGGGTGGGATAGACTACCGAGGGAGTGGACAGCAGACATGGCAGGGTTGAAGGAGATGAGAGCCACTGTACTGTAAAAAAAACCCCAAAACAAAACAGAGATACCAACCAAGCACAAAAATAAACATGCTGTTTATAGCTTAGAAGTTCAGTATATAGTATTTTCATGCATTAAACACCTTTTGAGTGACAATGTGTTAATGGATTGCAATATCAATATTGATATTAATGAGTGTGACAATCCAAGTACCTCAACGCCTCTCTCCTGCACCAACAAGGAGCAACAAGCTCCCCAGCTTAGCACAGTCCACTAACCACTTGCTTCTATTGACTCCTGCACATCAATAATAATAAGCCTAAAGCACCAACTTCACATAAGAGGACTGAATCTGCCATTAATTACTGCTAGTGACATGTTACTATGGATTTTGAACAGGGTTAGAAACCTGCTGCCTGCTTTTTAGGATAAAAAAATGTCATTAACACTAAAAAAAAGATTGCTGATAGTACAATTAAGATGCTTAACCCCTTGTGTTTTGATCCAAAAACACTAAAGATTCTTACCACAGACTCCTCAGTTTGAGCTAGAATGATCACAGAACAGTTTCTTAAACTCACCATTTAAAAATTCTGGATGCAATGTGTCTCAGAGTGAGATCACTCGAGGACCTCGTCCTTCTAGCTTCTCGTCTCTGTGTCAAGTTTGTGTCTCATAGTCTGGGTCTCTGTGTTCATTACTTCCTGTCTTATTTTGATGGTCTCTCATTCACTGTGTGTTGCAGTCTATTTAATCTCCTTTGTCTAGTTACCCCAGATTTGTTCCAGCTGTGTCCCACCTGTTGTCGATCCTCTCATTGTCCTGTGTGTGTATTCATGTCCTCAGTCTCCCTCTGTTCTGTCACGTTGTCGTTGTCTCCCCTCTAGCTGTGTGTGTTTCTGCTCGTGTTTTCTCCTGGTAATACTTCTCCAGAGATGGTTTGTTCCTGGCTTAAGTTTTCTTACATTTTTTGTGAGTCTTCAGCAATAAAGCAGTTTTTTTTTATTTTTTACATTGTTCTCAGTGAGTCCTGTATTTGGGTCCCACCTTTCCTGGCGCACAGCAAGCCCCGAGAAGGCATTTGCATTTGAGGTTTTTCTCAAACATGTTCTGCCCTGTGCTGAAATTACAGTTCAGCAGTGGTAGTGTGTTGCAAGTCCTCTGGCAGTCTATAAAAGACCTGTCTACCTGCAGAGAGTGTCTGCTGTTGATGGAGGTGGTGTACAAAGTATGTGGTAAAACCGGTCTGTGGGCTACTCTTCCTTCTGTTGTTGTTCGCCTGTCAGCCAGTCAAAGAAGAAGAGCGAAGTTACAACGTACGAAGAGCTGAAGCGAAATTGTTTAAAAACAATAAAAAGACTCAACTGCAGCTGCTGTCTGTGGCTTTCATATCATATTTTTTGATCTTTGATTTATCTGCACTTCTGCCAATCCTGATGAACTCTGCTGTCACTCCCCTCTAGCAACACTAATCAACCAGACAGCAATCCAGTGACACACAGTGGCATTCACATCCAGCAACGTGCGGCTGGGATTTTAGACAACAGGGTGAAAACACCTCTCCGTATGCTGTTTGTAGGGAAATACATACGCAAATGGACACAACTGCATTACCATAAATTACGCATTATGTGCATGGTGTGCCTGATGGTTGTCAGTGAAAACATTCCTCACTGCTGAGAATGAATTTTCACACATCGCAGTGGACGCTCCAAGCATTAATCCTAGTCTCAAAGAAGTCAGTATACCCGGCAAGGCTTCCAGTGTTCCAGCTTCCATACATTTCTACTAGCTAATGTTGCTTCCCAAAGCCCTTAAGCTTGAACTTAATTCTGTCTAAATAAAGCTGCTAAATTATGCACTGTTAAATTATGTCCAAAAGCTATTTGAGCTATAATTTTGAATGTGAACAGAAATACATAATACAATTAGAAAATATGAGCTGTGCAAAGGCATCACATGCCTCTGGAAGATATACAGCTGATGTGACCAGTATGGTAGGGTTAATATTAGCAGAACATTTAATTCATGGAGGAACCTTTTCTTGGTTTAGGGCATCAAAAACTGAACTTTAGTTGTCTTTCTTTAGGGTAATTTTAGGTAATGCTATTGTTGCTTAAAAGGACAAAGCCTTTTAGCCTCTGTGTGAAAAACTGAATGCAAATTTACTCACTAAGCTAATCTCTCAGACTGTTGCTAATATATGCATAAGCTACTGTAGACGAAACTTCAGATTACATCTCTTTTGGGCTCTTGGGGCCTCTCGCTGTTACAGCAAGTGGTTTACTAACCCATCCTTCTCTGTAAAATTCCACTCATGATCTCATCCTCTGCATGTGTTCAGCTTAGAGAAATAGAAACGTTCCAGCCCTCTATTTACCACCATTAGTGGGTCACTCTGACCTGTAAGCTTAAACTATCTCCCTCCCCTTACAAAACATCTCCCATCAAAAGGCCACAGGTGGTTTTTTTCTGTCTTTCATTATGTCCGAAGCGAAGAATGTCGGCATAAAAAACCCCAAAAACGGTCAGACGCTAAAACCCAAACAGAGAACACACAAAAGACACACAAAATTTCAGACTTGATGTAAAAACTCATGCACAGAACACTCTGCGTGTGGTAAGATGAAATGCAACAGTCATCAAATATGAGTATTATACAAGAAGTAGAAGTTTGATAATATTAAATTATTGTGAATTTAGACTCAAGAGAGCTTTAAATACTCCAGTGTCTAATCTAATCTATTATTATCTTGCAAACACGCTGATTAATTAATGATTCTCGAATTGGTAATTATTATGTTTTCCACTAATAATATGTCAAATATTTGTATGATATATTTAAAAAAATTCTAAACATTATGTTATCAATATATAGAACTCCTTCACTCTGCATAACTATCTAATCTAGTCTCTTAAATTGGACAATTTACTGCTTTATTGCTACTTTAATGCTAGCAAAATTATATTTGTTTAGATATGCAAAATGGCAGTTAACATGGTGCATGCTAAAGTGTGTATTTTTGGTCAATTTTAGCTTACAATGAATGAACTAGTGGTAAAAAGAAAGAACAATTACTAATTACTCAGGTTTTATAGGATTGATAGGCTGCCTGGTATAACTTATCTGCCTCTAACAGCTTCATCCAATCAGTCACTGTCAAACCCGACTGTTTGACAGCGTTTCCAGGTGTATGCTAGCTGTAACTTTGGAATGCACGCAAGCTGGAAATGGAGATTATTTGCCTTCAAATGGGGCTATAGCATTGCCAACTTCCAGCAACCACTCGCAACCAGTCGGGAAATATTAATCTTTTTTCTTTTTCCCTCATGACCAGTGGTTGCCAGGCTGACCAGCATAGGCCTGTATGACTTGACCCTTATTTGGTTGCTCATACGTTTTCACCATGACTGGCAAACGTGCAAGGTGACAGACAAGTTACCGTAATGTAATAAAAACCTTCAATGAAAAAAAAAACCTAAGCAACAGGATCGTGACAGCAGCCGACGTAAAACCTTTAACAAGAGCTTCAAGTAGAAACCAAAGCTGTTGAAAAGTAGCAGCAAACAACCATTCAGTCATGCTGAAATGTACTTATCTGGTTTACTTTTGGTCATAGGGCACCATGTAATGAGTGTGGTTTTTCTCACAATGTGGAGTCCAGCATTACTGGTGAAATGTGGAACTCTTGAAAAGTGAAAGCGTGGGGGTAGGGGCTGAAGTGGATCTGAATTTTCGTCAGGGGTTAGCACTGTTTTGATTTTTATTGTAGAAAATTTCTGTGACTCATCTCTGATGCATGGATGAAAAGACTCAATAATGCCTTCTGAATGCAGATGGGTTGTTTTTTTGTTTTTTTTTAGCTGGATAAGGAATGAGATTTCTGGAAAGATTTAAATCAGCATGAATGGATGCTGGCTGGTATGCTAATAAGGTGGCAATGTTTCTTAACGAACATAATTTGATGAGTTTAATGAGCGTTCAGCTGCCAGGTCACAACGAATCAAGACGCTTAAATATCTGATTATAAGTTCTGAAATCGTTATGATTGTAACAACGGGAGACTTGATTTAATTATTGAATTAGTGATGACACATTAGCAGATTTCAGCAAATTCGGGGGATTTTAGAGGGTGCCTCCTGACCAGACAGTTACTGCACCATAAGCAGTCTTCTCGCATCTCCGTCTAACTGATTATTACTGTGTCCTGCCCTTTTTTTCCCTTTTCCACCTATGCCATTGCATTACTCTCACCCCAGCTCTGTGAAGCTCCAGTGACCAAATGCCCTTTTGTTGTCCATGTGGCTTGGCTCCAGCACTTTCCCTTCAGAGCGCTTGCCTCTTGCGCATTGTACTGTAAATGTCGGCATTAAAATGTAAGGAGTCATGAGCGTGCCTCTATCTCTCTTCTTATCTGGTGTTTGCCTGAGAACACAAAGGGCAAGCTGAGGCAAGCGGAGATGGCAAGCCTGCTCTGGACATGTCATTTGAGATGTGTCAGTTACGGGCACGCTGCCCTAAAAGCTTTGCCCCAGCCTGAGAGTGCTTCGTAATAAAAAGGCCTAATGTGCTCGATAGATCCGCTGATGATTCAACAGCAGCAATAAGAGTACAGCTGTGATTACATGGTCAGCCTATAAAAGTAGCAGCCTTTCCCAATTTGCAAGTCCTCACTCCTCTTCCCTTCAACTGGCCTGACTGCCGCCCCCACAGTGGTAGCAATCAGCCAGGTGCTAAATGCCTGGGTGAGGCACAGCTCATGGGTGGGTGGGTGCGTGCGTGGAGGGGGGAATGTTGTGGAGGGGAGGCTGAAATTGCACGTGGAAATAAGCATCTGTGCTTGCTTGGGAGAGGAGGAAGCGGGGGCAGGAAATAACTGTCATTCTCCACTAAGGCTGAGAGTACAGACTGAAGAGAGAAAGGCTGACGGACTCACACAGGTTAATCATTAACTCGCTGAGCTGAAGAAAATTAAGAAAAAGGATTGTTGGGGCGGGGTTTGGAGTATATCGTTTCTTTTTTACAGTCGTTTAAATGGATGAGTGTTGCTTCATCCCTTCAGAGAGGTCTGATTAACCGCAGTGCACAGTGTGATGGGGAGAAAGCAGAGCTGACACCAACCAGGCTGTTGGGAAAACGCTGATATGGCAGCAGGCTGCCCCTGCCAGGGGCTTCCTCGTGATGACTGTTAATGAATAATCGATAGCAAGCGACGTTCAATGGAGGGAGTGTATGTAAATCTCCTCTACGCTCTCATATGGACTTATAGGTTTAATTAAACTAATCGCTGTATTGACTTAGGGCTCCATAGCCCTTTGAAGCCTGCTGTAGTAATGACATGAAACCAGGCTTCCCCTTTTGTTGCAGAAATGTATGCAGTGAAGAGACTAAATGAAGTGCTGCTGCAGCACAGTCCAATTTTCGTGGTTCTCTCTGCACACATGGACTCTTTGTAAGAAAAGGCACAGCTGTAATTTAATAAGCAAATAGAGATGCATTAATACCTGTGCATAAGACTTCTCAGTGTAAATACAATGCAGCTTGATGTTATAGGGTTAGTGAGCATGCAGGAAATTAGCTTTATTTTCCAAGTCACTGACTGACTACATCTCTCAGTCATGCAAATCAAACCGCATTGTTAACACATATCTATAACCATAGGCGTGCGTCACAGAGCCCCAGTCATTCACAGAGGGAAGCATTCAGGTAGCTATATGAGAGACAGCAGCTTTAATCACGACAGAGATGGTTTGCTATCGCCATTAGAAGGGACTCTGTTGGCACAAATCCCCCCTTCCCCCTGAAACCTCTGATCATCATGTCATTGTCTGCAGCAATACACTCCAGGGACTCAGCTTTCACATAATGAAACCAAGAGAGCTGCCCACAGCCCGGCTTATAATCACCCATATGTGTGCGTGTCCGTGTGTGTATGTGCGTGCAACTAGTTCGCCTTTTTATAGTGTTGATTGAAAACAAAAGAGTTTCAGCATTAACGGTCTTCTGTGTGTGCGCTTAAGCATATCATCGGGGTGTGTTTTTGCCAGTATGTGCTCACGCGCGTGTGTGTAACAACCACGGGTGTGCATGAGTCACTTTGAGAGGTTTCACCAGCTATTATCGAGCTGGGACTTGGTATTTAAAAGGAGATAGAATAATTGTCTCTTCATCAGCTCTCCAGAGATTACAACAGTAACTGTCAAGTGAATTTGAATTCTTGACATTTTCCCAAAGTCTGGCTGTGAAAGGCACTGTTCAAACAGGATGTATGCAAGGCCTTTTCATAAGTGACTTTCCAAGATGAGCTCCACCATCCATGCCGAGTGCATCACAAACAAACGGTAGTTGCTCTCTCCACCAGGAAGAGAAGTGAGGGAAAAGACAGATTCAGAGGAAAAAGTAAACCAATGGCAAGAAGGCAAGAGGCGAGAAGGAAACGGCTCGACGAGGCATCTTATCTTCGGCGTGTTTTTCGCCGTGCTCAGGCTTTAAGCCGCCTGCTGAAAGGTGGAACACTGAATTCATGCAGCAGGCTTTGCTTGGGCTCTTTTTGTTTTTTTCCCGAAGCTGCTGTTGCAGAAAAAGGCTGAAGGAAAAACAGATACCATTCACAAGTCATCTCATTTATGCTCTCATTCGGTATGTGCGCAGTGTATATTCAAATTGTGACACAGAGTTTGAATAGCTTTCTTCTTTTTGTCTTCTCACTGCTGACACACACAAAATCAAACACACACACCCACAAACACACACAAATGTAGGTTTGTATCAGCATGCACACAGACTTCTACAATTTGAAATATTTGTATCCCAAACAGGGACAAAAGGTTAGTCCTACAACCAAAAACAGGAAGTGTTTGGATTTCATTTTCCACTTAGACAAGCAGAAATTAAGAATTGTATTTAGTAAACAATCAGCAGTATGAGAGCCTCTAAAACATCAACTGTATTAATGATTCTTTATACTGCAGAAGCAGAACAACCTGCAGCACAGACATAAAAAATTAACAGGCGTTTCTGTCGCACAAATATGTGAACTGTTCCCAAATATATATATATATA
>NW_005187659.1:143747-157508 GCF_000239375.1 Pundamilia nyererei | reverse complement strand
AAAAAAGTTAAGGTGATGAAATAGTCAAGTCAACGTCCAGACATTAACCATGCTAAGAAAGCTGTGGAGAGACCTTAAGAGAGCTCTGCACCACCTAATGCGCACAAACCTCAATGATATGGCCCAACATTGCGAAAGATGAGTTGCAAAAAAATTCTTCCACAACGACGTGAGTGACTCATAAAGTCATACAGAAAATGATTACTTCATGTTATTCCTGGGGTGCACTTTTTTCACACGGCTACAAGTTATTTACACAGTTTGATTTTTGTAACTTCAGTAACTATGCCATCATGGAGTATTACACAGCGCTGGTCAGTGTAAAACAATAAACACTGTGGTTATTACCAAGACATTTTGGTACAGTATCTAAATAAATTGCACACACTCTTTCTCTATTCAAAGGAAATTGCTAAATTTCCAGCAGTGTTGTTGCCAAATGCCATTTTGGTAATTTCAGGGTTAATCAGTTAGTCACAATGCTATTAATCAATGCCTCGTGGTATGAAAGTAACAAATAACACCTCAGGAACAGTGCTGACAGCTAACCTGACACCTGCAGTGCTTCAGTGGCTCCAACTTAGTTTTAATAAACACTACAGAGACTTGTTTCATCGTTTTTAGTGGCGTGTTAAAAAAAAACCCCAACAACCACAAAAAAAGAGCAGCACTCTTCACACACAAAAATTCAGCTTGGGGCTGTCTACTATTACTATCTACAATGCCATCACTGAATTAGATGTGGTTGACCTATGCACCTTGTCTGAAAGCTATTTCATGGTCTAATTGTTGCTCATAGAGAATATTATGCTAGAACCGTGTCTGTTCCCATCTAAAGGCCACAGAAAGTGCTGCTGGTGAAGGTTGTTGATGTCAAAATACAAAATGTTTTGGGCGCAAACCTTGCACGCTCTTTTAGTAGATCGTGTAAACATTTACACAGGGGTATGAGTCAACCCATTTTCCCCTGACTTTTTCTCCCCCCCCCTCTCTCTCTTTTCTCCTCCTCTCTTTTTTGGGTTGTTTGTATCTCCTCTTCAAATCCTCATTACACAGGCTCTGCGTGTTTCTCTATTCTCTCGCCTGTGGTCTGTTACTCGTACTGATCAGCCTTCCTGTTGCTGCAGAGGAAGTGTGAGCAGAGAGATAAGGATAGTGAGAGCACATGCTTTCATCAGGGAGGTGGGAGGGGGGAGAAAAACTTAGACGAGAGGGCAAAAGGCTGGCTAATTAGGAAATTAGCAGTTGGTGCATTAGCGGCAGGGATGTCTTAAGAGTTGTGAACGTGAGAGCAACAGCAACGTGGAGACCAGGAGGGGACGGAGGTCCGGTTTGGGTCAGCCTGTATGGGAATCAGAGTTGATGTGGTGAAACATCAGAAGAGCTCTCTGTGAGGCTGTCAGGGGTGAGGAACACACAAACCCGCTCAAGCAAGGATCAAAAAGACCCAAATTAATCCAGGGAACAAACTGAGGATGCAAGAAGGGGGAACTGGATTTAAGGTATCCAGGGCATGAGGATCACATCACAGGATACGCATGTTGATGAAATTTGACTCCTCCAGTGTGAGACGTGTGCAAGAGCAGGACTAAAGGGAGGATCAGGCCTTGTTATTAGACCTCGCTCTGGATTGAGGACAGTTTGCAGCACATACGTCAGGTGCTTTGTTTTTTTCTGCCTGAGTACTCACTGAAAAGTGGATGAGGGGGACTGCGTGGGAGGGAGACGGCCACAGAGAGCAAGACAGCCAGTTGTAAGTGGAGGCTGGGGGAGTTTTCCTTCGCCTGTCAGCTCCAGCAGGGCCAGCAATGAGTCAGAAGAAGCTGACACGACAGCTGACATTGTGGGAGAGTAGTGAGGGTCCACCTCCGGTGCCCCCGCTCACCTCACCCGTGTCGCCAGGGGATCAGTCTCGGGGACACGGAGGAGGCTCTGCTCTGTTTCGGCGCTTGAAACTAAACCGCAGTATTCAGGAGCGCAGACGCTCATCTCACTGTGTTTACAGGTACAGTTGTGCACCAAGACACTGATCTTTTAATGTCCTGGTCGTGACTAAGCAATCTTTGTTCATTATAAATAAAAAGAAAGAAAGAAAAAGAGAAAAATATGCAGAAGTTATGTGTAATAGTTATGCCTTAGTTCAGGTGCAGCGTGACCATTTCAACGTTTGTCCAGTATGACTGTAATGCAGCTCACTAAAGTGGATTTCAGAGCAAATTATTCCATGCACACACTGTTAAACCATTAGTCAGATGGATTAGATTTGGAGAAGTGCTGAATTCAGAATGCTGAAGTCTCATAATTACTCTGAAAGTCTGCAGGAAAAAAAAAAAAACAGGGATTAGCACATGCAGCTTGCAGAGAGTCCCCATGGCAGACATTTCTTATGTCTTCTTCATTACTGAGGAAACATGTTTAATGATAATTTGATCTGCTGCCATATCCTCAAAGCCTTCTGGGGCAAGGAGTGCCTCCTAATTGGCCAATTTATAAGTAAATTCCAAAAATATCACACTTCATGCTTAATTTTAGAAATTGAACTGAAGGGCGTTCACAACTGTGTTGACAACAAAAGTTTGGGAAGTTTAGGAGACGTGGAGAGGTGCTGAGGAGATAAAAGTGATCCTATATCAAAAATAGATGCTGCGTCTGCTGCTGCTGTTGCTGTAGTGCAATGCGCCTACATATCTGTCCTTGTCATCCCAACATTTAAACGCAGGTAAATATATATGAGGAATCCTGTTGCTGTTTAGGTGTGTAACAAACATAATAAATCCAGCAGTATACCTTTCGCACATGCTGTCAGATAAATTGGTGTCTGTCTGCACTGCTGCCTGTCCATCTTTTTCTTGTTACATAATGCCAAACTCTGAAACCCTGTTGAATCAATACTGACTTTGGTTCTGTGTTGCAAGATCTAATCTTGCTTTCATCTCAAAAAGAAAAAAAAAATGCCAGAGGAATTTTGCTGACGTTTGCTGGAGACTAAAGGTTTGTGACTGAAGGTGGTTTGGGGGAAAAAGAGGGGAGTGTAATCTGAGCAGTATGTTGTTGTGCCCCCTTGGGTTAAGCTCATCTGGGTTACGCTCTGAATTTTGAGGAGAAGGGAATTAATTGTTGATTTGCAGAGCTGTAAAAGGCAATAACAAAGTTATCATCAATTTATTTGGTACTTTGGCAAAAGATGGCGAAAGCTGTAGTTTATCCAATGGGCGCCTCGAAGCTGCCTCCTAGAGCGAGAAAATCCCACAGAGTCCCATATTGAAATGTCAAACATCTTTACTGCCTGGCATGAAATGGGTTTGCTCTCTGTAGCAAGTACCAACCTATAAATAAAACTTATAATGTCAATACACAAACAGGCTTTAAAGATCTCAACCATAGAGGCCTAATGCAATAGCATCATTGTAAAATTCAGGAAAGCAATATATGCTGAGCTTGAGAGAGAATTTTATTAATAATATTTTCCTTTTAAAGGTTGACTTTTGAAAGCGTAATTGGTCTCGCCCCCGATTTAGTTAATGTATGATTTAAAATTCAGCAGCATAGAAATGTAAAACAACATTTGGTCAGTCGTCTTTCACAGTTAAAGGTCCTCAAATTTGGAATATTCTGGAAATAAAGACATTGAGTGCTTTGAAAATTTTAATGCACAAGATAAAACTATGGCTTAAACAAAATAACTTTTTTTTTTTTTGATGAAATGGGTCTCCTGTAATTCTTAGCTCTTGCTCTTACAAGTTTGCAGTTGCCATTGTTTTTGCTATTTGGTGTACTGTTTGAGTCTATATTTGTATTGATATGCTGTGTCTTAAAAGCTTGAGGACAATTATTATTAGTGCTATGTACATCACATCTGACGCGTTTTATTTGAATGCTGGGGAGGATTTTTTCATATATATTAATCACTAAACTTGACAAGCTGATGGAAACACAGCAGGAGGTATCTGGCAGCCGAGCACACTTTTCCTCTGCTAATTCGAACCAGCCCTCTTCAACAGGTTTGTGTTTTGGTACCTTTCGGAGCGTTTTTAATGGAATTATCTGTCATACATTATGGCTTGCTCTGCGTTTGACTGAGCAACAGACCATCCAAGATATCTGTGCTCGTGCTTTTAGTCAGCAAAATCCAATATTTTATGTGTTAGCTCTAATTAGCAGCAGTGTCTGAGCTGTGCACCGGTGCAGTGTCAGAGTGGCGCTTGTTAGCATTAGCTAAAAAGTTAGCAATCCACCCCTTTTGTCCACATAGAGTATGGGCACTTCAGGTTGTAAAAATTCCAACATAGCGGCAAAAAGCTAACACAGAGGCATCAAAATTGGGCTTCACAAAACCATAGGTGAAGTTGCGGCACATGTGTCTATTTTTTTTTTCCAAACCCATTTAAAAAGTATTTAGGATTTTTTTCCTGGCTTTCACTCTTCTTCTTCTTCTTCTTTCCTGCCTTTGTTGGCACATTTCTACTTATTGCAACATATTATCAGATCAGTGGATATAGATCATTCCATTGTTAGGATAGAGTATTGCCTCACCCGCATTTTCTCATGTGCATCCTTATGTGTGTTGCACAACAATCAAGAAAAGGGGGGCAGAAAAAGTCACAGAAAAACTTCTTCCCAGCATTGCTACATGTCTAAAGGCCACAGGGGGACTTCAGTTTGAGTGTCCTTAATCGACCAGTAGTTTGTTTTAACGTCAGATCTGTAGCAAAATCAACATTCTCAATCAGTCATGCCTCCAGATAGAGAGAAAGCTTTGGCCCAGAGAGAATGTGCGGTTGATGTGGCTCGTTTTCCTCACTTAAACACAATGCTCTCTGAGAAGTGACATGTCAGTAAAGTGTAATTCTTGGAGAAACCCTGTGGCAGCCTGCCAATCCAGCTGAACCACAGAGTTACAGCTGCATGCATTCATGCCGCAAAGTGTCACATCGCTTTCTTCAACTTTCACTCCAAAAAACAGGAGAGAAACACTGCAAGAGGCTGAGCTGCATCATCACTCGTGTCTGGGCATTCAGGGTTATCTCGATAATGTTTATCCACACTGTGAAATAAGAAAGGCGGCAACAGAAACCTGCAAAAATGGAACTCATCTAAAACCCTTGTACTCTCTCTTTTCTCTCTCACTCTGCAGCTTTGATTCAGAAAATGGTCCCTCGCCAGGCCGCAGTCCCATGGATTCGCAGGCGAGTCCTGGGTTGGTGCTCCACCCCTCTTTTCCCCAGAGCCAGCGCAGGGAATCCTTCCTGTACCGCTCAGACTCAGACTACGACACGTCCCCCAAAACCATGTCACGCAACTCCTCCATCAACAGTGAGGGGTAAGCACGGAGCCATCGTTTGGATCCATCATGTTGAGGACAGGATGGAAACATGTTTTTTTTAAACCCACAGTGTCCACTCACGCACATCACAGTAACTACACATTATCCCAATCAACACAGCATTGGGAATGGGATTGTAATTATGCATCCATTATGTTAATGAAATCATGATGAATCCTCATAATATTGACTGTTGTGCTCTGTTTCCTGGTCTGTTTTTCAGTAAGCTTAAAAAACCTCAAACCTTTCATGTGTTTCAGGGATTTTTTTTTCCTGTTTAGATCCACACAGGTCTTTGTAAACATCCAGCTCACAGATACAGCCTCTCATATAAACACAAACACAGAGCACCGCAGCAGCCACAACCACTCATATTCTTCTCATTCTCTGCTTTTTGTTTTCACCTTTGGTCCTGCAGGCATACAGAAGACATGATCGTCACTCCTTTCGCTCAGGTACGTATTCCCTGTGCACCTCATCTGACATGTTTAATTGCTGTAAATGGCTCAAAAAGGCAGCTAATTAGTGCAGTGAACTTGTCCTCCCCCCCCCCCCCCCCCCCCCCCCTCCCCCCCCCCCCCCCCCCCCCACACCTCCTTGCTTCCTCCCTTCCTCTTTCCTCCTCCCTCCTCCTCCTTTCCCTCCCACGCTGTCCATCCATCCCCCAGGTGTTGGCCAGCCTACGAACTGTAAGAAGCAACTTCACCATCCTCGCCAATGTCACAACACCCACTAACAAGTCAGTATCATGCTGTCAAACACCCCTTCCCCCCCCCCACTTAACTTGTCACGACTGCCTGCTTCGTTTGCAGTGTGTGTACGCAAATGTCTCGGTTTCCTTGATCCCATGGGGAAACACTTTAGTCATCATGATTAACCAGTTTATGATGACCAGACAATGCTCAAGGAATATGTGATGTGCATTATTTGGCATATTTCCAGCAAGCTTTAGCTGAAGACTGAGTGCAGAGAGCTCAGTGCCTCAGGTGTATGTCCCTGACTCTGTGCCCAGACGATGGAGACGGTCAATAACACTAAAATTATTCTCCCTTGTAATGCAGTAGACAGAAGGAGCTCGAGCTGGCAGGCTTTGAGTTCCACGTCAATATGATATATAAAGCAATGCGGCACTGAATTATCAGCATCTATAATTACACGGCGGTGTACCCTTGCTGTACGATTACAAAAACCACAAAAGCCTTTTGAGAAGAAAGCCGAACTCAGGCTTTGTCTTTAGTCATTTTTAGACGCTTTCATTTTTGAAGTGAAACAAGAGACTTTGTGTGCACTATTAAAACAAGCACCTTGCCGTGTTATTCAGTACCAGATGAAATGTTAATATTCACTCCTCCGCTTGTCTAGTGTTTGTGGGCATATAGACGAAAAAACATCAATACAAATTCTTATATCTCCTGTCTGAGCCCTTTTTTAAAAACCATATATTGCCATGTTGCATGAGTGTTGAACCCCAGCAGGGGGCAGCAGAGGGCAGTTCTCAGACTGATGTAATGCTGTCTTTGTCCACAGGAGGTCACCAGTAACAAGCCAACCCACTGTTCCCCAAGCTACACTCTCTGGTATGTTGTTAGCTAATTAAAACTCTGTCCAGCGAGTTTCCTTTAAGGACACGCCAAGGCTCCCACTCTCCCCTAATGACCGCAGAACATCACATAATATTATGTGGCTATTACTGAGGAAATGTTTAATCAACTGCACTGCGCAGACTTTAGGAAATTGGGTGGATCTTAATTATAAGGCTTAAGCTATTATGGCTATATGGGTTAATAAAATGTTGAATTTAATCACTTATTGCATGCAGATGTACAAAGTGCATGTAAGAATAGCTTCATTTAAACTGAAACTTTTAGTTTTTATAGGATTCTTTGAAAAACTGTGGAGCCAGGAGCTTGCAAGACCGCCATTGCCGTGGGTTGTGAAATAGATATGAAAAATAAGTGTTCAACAAATACTATTTTTGCAGTTTTTATTTTATTAATAAAACTGGTATTTTCTCTTTTTGTTTTAAAAAGCTTAATCCTGATTTAAAATGTCAGAATGATACATGACATTATCAGCACAGTGATGTTGCTTCACTAGACTATTTTTCACTAATCTCAGCTTTTTAGGTTAATTATGATTCAGTACTGTGCAGTGCATGTCATCTTTGAGCCAAGGTGGAAGACAGAAAGTGCGATCACTAGAATGTGACCCAGATCTCCATGCACACATGCTCTTTTCACACTTCCTGCCCATTTATACTTTGACTATGTGTGGTGTGTGCCCCTGCCAGAAGAGACATACCAGCAGATGGCTCGGGAAACTCTGGAGGAGCTGGACTGGTGTCTGGACCAGCTGGAAACCATTCAGACCCACCGCTCAGTCAGCGAGATGGCGTCCAATAAGGTGGGCACCTGTTCGCACACAAATATGTTCAGCTTCACCTTCACTGTTCGCCTATCTCGGCGTAAGCGCCCTGCTGAGATAATGAGCAACATATAAACTGATCCACAAGGCTTTTCCAGCCTCCTCCAGTGCCTGTCACATGTGACCTTCACACATATTCACACAATATTGCTCAGCACATGACTCATCAGCTGGAGTATTCATGTGCCACTTAAAAAAGTGATCATTTGCAGTAATTCTGGGTTTATTTGCAGTCCTGTGGTATTCATAAATAACTGATGTGGAGTCCTGTGTTCAGCTAGTGCTTTCCTTTTTGGTTGGTATACTGAAAAGCTGGGGGGGGAAACAACTCTAGTGGTTGGTGTGGTTGTAAGCAGTATTGAATTTTGGTGCATTTTTGCATTAGTATGTTTATAATTCATATGTGTGCACATGGGCAGGATTCTTACAGATGCATGCACTTTTGTTTGTGCGGGCACAGGAAGAGAGAGAGAGCGGTAGAGAAGGGTGGGATGTGACGGTTTGTGGGTGGGAAGGACAAGGGAAGGGGGTGGGGGGGTGGATAGGTCCTGATGCTGATGTCTCTGCTGTAACCTTGGTTGCTACCGAACAGCAGCAGGGTCTGCCCTTCCCTTTTTTGTCATTGGCTTCCCACTCTGACCACAAGCCATGTGGCTTAGGCAACAACCAATGAAGCACAGGCAATGCTCCTTTAATAGTGCTCTGTCTTAAAGAGACAGCATCCTGTGCCTTGTTGATTTTATTCCAGAAATTCTTCCCATGCTTCACCTCTGTGTTAATAATTAGCAGCGTTCTTTGTGCTTGTGATCAGGCTTGTGATGAAAAGAGCGAGGGAAAAAAGAACACAGTGATGAATGAAGGGACATAGTTTATGTGTCAGTGCACATACAATGTACAGAGAGAGAGAGGAAGACTCCTGGTGAAAACGTAGTCTCTGTGAATATGTCGCGGCGTCTTAGAAGGTGCAAATAAGACATCCTCCACGCTGCCAACATGGAGGTGCACACATGAATATTCCCACACAGTCTCTCACTCACACTCACACCCTCACTCACACACATATTTCCGACAGACGTACATGCTGTCTTGTTGCACATGCGCTGTCAGCATCTGAATAGAGGCGAGCGCAGACACTCACACACATGCACGCGCCTGCAGCCACACTGCCTGATTAGCTTGCGAGAGCTGTCTACAGCATCCAGGGAAATGGCGCAAGAGGCAGAGCATTTGAGGAGAAGCGGCAGCCTAAAGCAGCGGGATTAGACCTCTGGCATTTTGGCCAGCTGCTGCACGGATTGACTGGGAGCAGAGGACTGTGCTGCGGAGGTATCAGGAGGCAGCCGGACTGCCTCTACTCTGACTGTGTGTTACTGGGATCGGTGTGAGACGGCACAGACGGGCTGATGCACCGGTAGGATTGGGCCGGGCCTCTGGATCCGTACTGTGGGGGAGGGGCAGCCGACGCAGAGAGGGAGACTGTTTTTCCAGACCACAGCTCTGGTTTGATTCTTCAACCTGACTGTCTGCTACAGGCCTGCCTGCATCCCATTCTGTCCCCCTCTCTTTCTCTCCATTCTTGCTGTTCTTGCTGTCATCAGTTGTTTGCCCGTTCTCCCTTCCCTGGTCCTCCTGCTATCCAGGCTCCCTTTGCATCCACTATTTGAAACCTCAGTCATCTTTCTCTCCTCCCGTCATCATCTCTCCATTGCCCTCACCTTTTTTTTTTTCATTAGTGTTTGTGAAGCAGCCCAGCTCTCGTGACATTGTTTTTTTTTTCTTTACATTTCTCTTACATTGCCACTCATTTCCACCATTCGCTGCTGTCTTTGCCCTTCAGACGGTCCATCGCTCCCTGTCTCCCGCCTCCCCTGCCTCCATCTTTACTCTTTCGGCTCCCATCCACCTTTACCCAGCACTGACTATATATTTGGGTCAGCCTGCTCAGCAAATGGGATGAGATGTAGTCTCCACAGCAGCCGGATCCAGGGGGCTCCTGGTTTGCCCTCATCTTCGGACCACACTGAGGCTGGAGCCTGACTCAGGAGTGACTGGGTGGCCTGCTTTGGGGTATTGCATGTAGGCAAGGACAATCTGCACCAGCAGCCCCTGCCCTCACCCCCTTCCCCTGTTCCTTTGACCCCTTCTTGGGGCAGCCGTCACTCTGGAGTGTCCCGGCTTGACTGGCTGTGGCCTCTCCCCACACACCCTGACGACGCCCTCATGCCACTGGGGGACTCGCAACACCTCTACCCCACTCCACTACCGAACCTCCTGCCGGTGCCATCGACCAAAACCCCCAGTCACCCTCAACATGGGTGTGGTGGAGGCCATTGACCCAGCGCCGTCCCCCTGCCCCTCGCCTGTACCAGGGGGCTACAGGCTGCCCCGCTCCTCCAGCTACAGTCCC
Organism: Pundamilia nyererei; assembly: GCF_000239375.1. NCBI lineage: Eukaryota > Metazoa > Chordata > Actinopteri > Cichliformes > Cichlidae > Pundamilia > Pundamilia nyererei. The sequence continues at coordinate 147,354 of NW_005187659.1, read as the reverse complement.
TTGCAGGGGAGGGCAGGGGCAGAGCTGGACCTCGATGCAGCTGCTGGAGGAGTTCTGGAGGGGGGTGGGACAGCAGCAGAGCGCAGGACACCCTTAGTGGACCTCTTCTGTGAGACCTGCTCCAAGCCCTGGCTCATCGGTTGGTGGGACCAGGTAGGGCTCGGGGAACTTGCCGAAAACAAACAAGGCCTGGCGGTGGCCATCTTGGATGGATGCTGTGAACTCTACAAGTGTTATGCATGCATTAACAACTCATCTGTTAGCTAGCCCTCATTATGTGTCTTTTTTAAAAATTCACCAGTTGTTGCGTCATCTTGTGAATATATTGAGCTTATAAGGGAAAATCTTAAAAGGTGCTACATTAGATTTGTTTTATGTGGACTCCATGTGGTGCTGGAAGACTTTCTGGGTCTGGCAGGGACTTTATTTCAAACAGTAAGTCAGAATGCTGGCCAGTATATTCCTGTAGATAATTTACATGAAACTACTCAGCAGGAACAGTGATAAGGGAACAGAATTTATTAACTCTGCCCAGTGTTTCTACACGGCAGCAGAACTGTAAACAAAAAGACAATAATATCAGTCTCATTCTTCATCCCCCTATAACCTGTCTACATCCGTGTCCTGTGAGAGTACACCGAGCTGCTTATAATCTGAGAAATAGCCTTGGGACTTTATGAAGTAGTCCAGCAGTTTTTACTGCAGGTACGATGCAGTGTCACATAATGGCCATTTCTATCCTTCACACCTGCGTCCCACATCCCTCTCTCTGGCTCTCTCCTGCTACCCCGAAGCTGGCCTCAATACAGACTAAAAGAAGGCAAGCATGCTGTCAGTGAAGGAGAAGCTTATTGTCTTGGTTCTGTGTAGATGCTTAATCCCCCTTTTGGTTATTTAACCCTCTGACTCTATGTAAATTTATACATTTTCACAGGTTTTTATTAATAAATGAAATTTGTAGACTTGTATGTGATGGGATATCTCGACACTTAATAAAAAAGAAAAAGAATAAGGATTATAGGATTTACTTGATATCTCTGTATCACTAAGTACAGGTTATACTTTGGAGCACTTCCACGTGTTTTATTCATGACGGTTAGACAAGATATATGCCTGATATATACCTTACATATGCAGGTGTGTGAGCCCACAGTCATGTCTGAACAGTGTTTGCATGTTTGCTTCATTAGTCTGTATCAGAGGAAGAGTGTTGTTTGTCCTGGCACTCGGACTGGCACTGTAGAAGTGTTGGTTGGCAGCTATGACTCAGCGTTACAGCATTAGGGAAGGAAAGAACCAAAGAGCGGGAGAGAGGAGGAGGAGGTTTGGGCTGAGCCTGCTTGCCTAAGTGTGCCACTGGGCTTCACTGGCCTTCCTGGCTGCTGATGGCTGATTCTGCCTGATTGCTCCTACAATTTATTGTTACAATTAGCTATTTGCCTGGCTTATTATGTAAGAGGTGACAGGCCAGGAAATGATGGGAAAATGGGAGATAACTATGGGGATAAGAGTGAGAGATGGGGGGGTGTTGCACAAAATAAAACGGAAGGAAAGCAAAGAGGAGCTTGTGACAGAGAAGGATTTGGGAGCTCAAGGGAGGTAATGGAGAATGCTGTTTACCTCTAGGGGGAGGGAGGAGCAGTTTTAAGTAACAGAGAGCTGTAGCGAGGAGCAGAGGCAGAGGAGGAGAGGGTTGACCTTGGTAAAGGTCAGAGACACCTGCCTACTCCCTCAGATTGTCACCCAAGAAGCCACCGCTCTCACATCAAGCTGAAGGACTGACTGTGAGGAGGCAGTTGCCATGGCAACTGCTCGGGTTGCCATGGAGATTGTTATGTGTGAAAGATCAGTCAGTGGGACACAGACTGAGGGGTCTGTCCGATTTGCATTGTGCTTTCACATAACTTGTCTGACAGGGAACTGTTAAGTCTCCCAAATCATCGTGTGGAGCTATGACAATAAAACGTTACATAAACGCAGCGAGAAGATTCAGGAACAGTGTTCAGTCTGTCTGCATGGATAATGTACTCATTTAATCATATTTGTGTCTGTAGTTCACAGCTGACACTGTAGTTGTATGGGAAAGAATACATAAAAGAAACATGCCACATTACTGCAGCACATCTCTGGAAATCAGAGTACAAGCACACTGAGTCGGGGTATTGAACAGTCTGTTCTCATCTGAGAAAAGGAGGAGGCATGATTCATAATTGATTCCCTCGCAAAATGAGGGTGATAATTTATTTTTTCATATTTGAATCACAGGAATGTTTTGTTGTTATATATCAGTGCAAATGGAATCTAAATTACAGTGTTAGTATATAGTTGGATATGTCAGTAACACATGTCTTATGCTTCTATGTCCTAACTACTGTTCAAGTCACTCACTTCTGTCAATGTCTGTCCTCCCCTCAGTTTAAAAGGATGTTGAACAGGGAGCTGTCCCATTTGTCAGAGATGAGTCGCTCAGGGAACCAAGTGTCAGAATACATCTCCACTACCTTTCTAGGTAAAGAAAACCTGCCGCCTACTTGTTGCCAACTTTTATAGCAGCTTCACCCGCAGCTGATCTCTGACTTCTGCTCGTTGCAGATAAGCAGAACGAGGTGGAGATCCCGTCCCCCACCATAAGGGAGAGGGAGAAGCCCATGTGTCACATCAGTGGTGTGAAGAAGCTCACGCACAGCTCCAGCCTTTCCAACTCCGCCCTGCCTCGCTTCGGAGTGAAGACTGAACACGAGGATGCATTAGCCAGGGTAAACGGAAGTGAAACCTACTTTCTCAGCACATTGTATTTATTTATCTAATTCTAATACTAAATTCCTGTTTGCATTCTGTAGTCTTCTGTGAAAACATGTAAAGAGAATTTCACTCCAAAACACTGACAGCAATCATCACATTATGTCTACACTGGACCGTAGTAGATTGTGTTAAAATAAACTTTTCTACTGTGAACTTCTAAAGAACTGGCAGCACTGACAGTTTGGTGACATGTGTGTTTCTCTTTGCTCTCAGGAGCTGAACGACTTGAACAAGTGGGGCCTTAATATCTTTCGTGTGGCAGAGTTCTCTAATAATCGACCCCTCAGCTGCATAATGTATGCCATCTTCCAGGTGAGAGGCCGGTCTTAATGGAATGTGCAGCAATTAATAGAATGTAGAATGACTGTGATTATGACTCTTGTGGACTCCGCCTGTTGCAGGAAAGAGATCTACTGAAGACCTTTCGGATCCCTGTGGATACGTTTGTCACCTATGTGATGACCCTGGAGGACCACTACCATGCCAATGTGGCCTACCATAACAGCCTCCACGCTGCTGATGTCACTCAGTCTACTCATGTACTGCTGTCCACACCAGCTTTAGATGTAAGTATCTCTATTTAACTGCCAATGACAAGAAGTCCACACAGCTTCTAAAACGAAACAATAGTTAAGAGCCAAACTGCAAACTATGTGTTCCCCTCTTTGTTTCTCTCTTACAGGCTGTATTCACTGATCTAGAGATACTAGCTGCATTATTTGCTGCCGCCATCCATGATGTGGACCATCCAGGAGTGTCAAACCAATTCCTCATAAACACCAGTGAGTCAAAATGTATGGAAGCC
>NW_005187659.1:106080-143198 GCF_000239375.1 Pundamilia nyererei | reverse complement strand
GGAAACGGGCTTCCATAAAAATGAGATTAAACTTGTACACACATACATTACCAGTCAAAACTTTGGACACGTGACTATTTACATTGTAGATTCTCACTGAAGGAAACAAAAAAAACTCCCAACAGTGTAACCAGAAAAGCACACCTCCTCCTCAGTGCTTCACGATGGGAACCATGCATGTAGAGACCATCCGTTCACCTTTTCTGCGTCACACAAAGACACAGCGGGTGGAACCAAAGATCTCAAATTTGGACCCATCAGACCAAAGCACAGATTTCCACTGTTCTAATGTCCATTCCTTGTGTTTCTTGGCCCAAACAAATATCTTCTGCTTGTTGCTTTTCCTTAGTAGTGTTTTCTTAGCAGCTTTTTGACCATAAAGGCCTGAATTCGCCTAGTCTTCTCTGAACAGTTGATGTAGAGATGTGTCTGCTACTAGAACTCTGTGTGGCATTTATCTGGACTCTAATCTGGTCCTCATGTGTGCCAGTTTCTTTGTAGTGCTTGATGGTTTTTGGGGACACATTCAAAGTTTTAGCAATTTTCCAGAGTGACTGACCTTCAGTTCTTAAAGTAATGGACTGTCGTTTCTCTTTCCTTAGTTGATTGGTTGTTGACATAATATGAATTCTAAGTTGTCAAATAGGGCTGTCAAGTGAGTACCAACCAGACTTCTGCCCAACACAACTGATGGTCCCAACCGCATAAAGATGGCAAGAAATTCCACAAATGAATTAAATGAATGAGGGTTTGCAGTGCTGTCAACAAAGCAAAGGGTGGCTACTTTGAGGAATCTAAACTATAAGATAATATAAAAGTTATTTATCATTTTTTTCTTTGCTACAAAATTCCGTATATCTTGCGTAATATATTTGATGTCTTCGGTTTGTATCTACAGTGTAGAAAGCAGTAAAAAATAGAAGGTGTGTCCAAACTTTTGACTGGTAGTGTATCACACAGCAGGAGATAGTCTGGGTACAACATGTTCTCACTCACTCACATACTCTAAAACCTGGGGTTCTGCAGCATGGTGGTGGACTGGTTAGGACTGTCCCCTGTCAGAAAGAAGTGGATAGGTTGGGAAATTCCTCTTTGGAACAGGAAGAGGTGAATTTGAAGTTGCCTGTCTGTTTTTATTAGCTCCACAATAGAGAGGCCAGACCTCACTTTTCTCTCATAATCAGCTGTCATAAGCTCCAGCATCCCTTAATAAGTTCTGGAAACAGGTGTATAGATGGGAATACTCCAGAATTACATTGGGTTTAGGCATGAGTACCAACTGGGTAGCTTAGGACACATGGAACCCCCACAGTGTTACTGTCACTACTTTGCACTAGAGAAACATCAAACACGCTCAGGTAATTTAATAAAAACGAAACAACATAAACAATGGTGATTAAAAAAAAAAAAGGTGAATTGGTTGAATATGCCTGATGTGTGATGTGCAATCATCACTAGCAAATTACTAGCAAAGAGAGGGTAGCTATAAAGAAACCAGTACAATAATGTCTATAACAATGTGTTTGTAAAAGTCTCTGATTTAAGAATGGGGATAATTCAGATAGCAAAAACTAAGCAGGGATTTTTATATATGCTTTACTGTTTTGTGTATATAAATTGTATTTATGATGTATATAGTGTAGTATACAACACGCACTTATATACATACATACATATATAGAGTGTGACTTCTCATTTTGTTTTGTAAATGCAACAGTTTACCCTTAAAAAATAGTAATTCTCAAAGGAGTTTTTGTTGTTCTTTTACTGATATCGATTGTTGCTTGATGCCTTCCTCAGACTCAGAGTTAGCCCTGATGTATAATGATGAGTCTGTGCTGGAGAACCATCACTTGGCTGTGGGTTTTAAGCTGCTTCATGAGGACAACTGTGACATCTTCCAGAACCTTACCAAGAGGCAAAGACAGAGCCTTAGGAAGCTTGTTATTGACATGGTGAGTGTCAACATATTCATTATGAATTATAGCTACCTTTCTCACTTGTCGTCATGTGACCCTTTCTACTTTTTATTTGTCTCTTTTTCCTCTAATCTACTCATACCTACTTTGTTCTCAGGTTTTGGCAACAGACATGTCTAAACACATGAGTTTGCTGGCAGACCTCAAAACTATGGTGGAAACTAAGAAAGTGACAAGTTCTGGAGTGCTGATGCTTGACCACTACACTGATCGAATACAGGTAAGCTACAGTTATTCAGTTAATTTAAAAGTACTTCCAGTCAACAAACAATGAGAGGAATATTTATAAAAGATAGGAGTGTTATAAAAGATAATGAGACCGTGAACGTGGCTCACCACAATGTTTTTTAAAGGTGGAGACAAGTTGGAAACACAATAAATATGAAGCTGGCATTTTGTTTTAAATAAACTAAACCCTTAGAGTGCATGTATAAGACAGGTGTAGCCACCACAAAGACAGCCATTAGTTTCTGGGTTTTGGTTTTCAAGGCTGGACTCCACGGCTGTTGCAGTCTTGTTATTTTGGCACAGAAGGGAAGTATCTGAATGTAATGGTGGAGTGCTAGGGCATCATGTAATGCTAGCATGCTTGGTTACCAAAGTGCATTGCACAGACGCAGATGTCAACTAATCGGTACAAACAGCACTGAATGGACTCTTAAGTACAATAACCAACAAGCCATTTCAAGAAGCACCTAAAAGTGTTGACGCAGTTGAGGCTTTTAGTTTGGTGACTTTCAAATGGCAGAAGCAAAGCCGCTTGCATTGGCCTTAACCTGTCAGTTTTGAAGCCAGCCTTTCAAGTGGCAGTTTTTGGCATTTGAAAGATTACTTCATCTTTCAGAGCTGTAAGCTGCTGCTTGGTTGAACAATATACTTCACACACCAAACTCCTGCAAGATCTAAAATCCAGACTGACAGTGTGGTGAATGGGACAGAAATGAAACATCCCCAGTTATCTCAGCCAAGGTGATGGTGGTTGCTGACAGTTTCTAAAGCAGCTGATCAGCTGTCTTTGAACAAAGACGAAACAACGGTGTTGATTCGAAAAGTATTTGAATCCACGAAGGACTAGATTCTAACAACTTATTGTATTATTATATGTGTCAAGAGTTTTGGAAAGGACAGCTAATCTGGAATTTCTCACCACTGGAGAAACTAAGTGATTTGCACTGCTCCAGTCAGATGTCACAGAAGAACAGGTGACATTAACAGCGGGAGTTAAAGGAAGAGCTCAGGTGACATCTGGATTAAGCGATAACATCTTTACAACCCTTTCATTGGGAGGTTAGATACAGAGGTTAATTAAATTCAGCTGCAAGCAATGGAGGATGTTTTCTGAGGATTTAAACATGAAGAACATTTTTGCTTAGTAGCTGTCAAGATCAATAAGGAGGAAAGAGCAGTTACTGAGACTTTGGAGAATTGTACCAACTTGTGGAGGAAAGGAAAGGAAAAGAGAATGAATGTGAAAAAGGTCATAAAAACATTGGGTTTGCACCACATTTTTCAGTCGCTTTGTCAATTTAAAATGCTTTAAAATGTTAAGACAACTTAAAGGGAAAAAGTAGACGATGGGCAAACACTCTTCATGTTTATCAGATTTCAGGATAGTGTTAATCAATGCTACGGCCATTACTCAAAAAAGGTGATGTATTGCACATTACTCTTTACTTTTCTATTACTTATAAACCTGAAGCTACAGTCCCACACACCAATAGAAATCCCCACCCTAATAGGACACGCATATAAAGAGCCCAAAAAGACTTTAAAGGAATCGTCACCGTAATTCAACTGCATAGGTTTAAATAGAGGCCAGCAAGCTTATTGCTTTTGTTACCTGTTGAAGTTAAGGCTCTGGCTGCAGGGCTGGGGTCAGCATACACTCAGCTATTATGTCATTCTGGGTTCTTGCCTAGCTTTGTGTTTGCATGATGTCTGCGCAGATGCTTGCAAAGGGCAGAAGCTGCGTTAACAGTATAATGCAACTGTTTCTGTCATGGACGCAGTCTTCATTTCACTATCGCATTCTTGTCCATTTATGCAATAACAATAAAGGTAATGTCCGTATCGCTACACTTCAAAAGCCGTAGACCATGACACCAGTTTGTTCCTCCCTGCACATAAACTGAAAGTAGCTGATTGTGGTGCACAGAAAGAAAAAAGCTTGTTTGTTTGTTTGTTTGTTTTTTATTTCTAACACAAGTAACAACATAATTTTAACTGTCATTTAATTATTGAATTTAGTAGTACTGCATTACTTAAAAAATGTCATGTGATTACAGTAACAAGTTTCATCCAACACTAGTATTTCTAGCTTTGTACGTTCACAATATAATGTGAGGTAAATGATTTTGTATATGTGCAGGTATTGAGGAACATGGTGCACTGTGCTGACCTGAGCAATCCCACAAAGCCTCTGGCTGTGTATCGACAATGGACAGAGAGAATCATGCAGGAATTCTTCAGGCAGGGAGACAAGGAGAGAGAGCGGGGGATGGAGATCAGTCCCATGTGCGATAAACACACTGCATCTGTGGAAAAAAGTCAGGTAAATGAGCAGCAGTGAAATACACACATGTATGAATATAACAGCACGCAACTGGATAACTGTTAATGCTGTAGGTAGAGTGATAACTACAGTGCAGAGAGTGATTTGTCAGCTCTGATCGCAGCAGTCATCCTCCTACATTTTTAATGCTGATTTGCAGGCAGTGAAGAAACACCACTGTGCTAGCTTATGTCATGTCAGTCATTGCCTTTTTCTTTTTTTTCCTTTACGTAGGTGGGCTTTATTGACTACATTGTCCACCCGCTGTGGGAGACATGGGGGGATCTTGTACACCCTGATGCCCAGGAAATCTTGGACACTCTGGAGGACAACAGAGACTGGTACCAGAGCACTATTCCCCAAAGCCCCTCACCACCTCCTGTGGACGACGACAAGGATCTAAACGTGTGCATAGACAAGTTTCAGTTTCAGCTCACTCTGGAAGAGAGTTTACAGCGGGAACAGGAAGACGAGGATGGCAAGCCCACGCCAAACCATGTGGCACAGGACTGCAGTCACGGGGAGGATGAGTGCAAAAAGGATGAAGAAGAAGACATAATGGCAGAGGAGGAAAATGAGGATATAATAGAAGAAGAAGATGAGGTGGCAATGGAAGAAGAGAACTTGGAGGAGGAGCTGAAATCTCAGTTGGGTGGGGGGCCTGACAAGGACAGACTTTCTGACACAAGTCCTGTAGAAGAAGAGGAGGATTCTTCTTCACAAGCTGACGATACATGAGTTTTGCTCCTGTATCTCCCTCCTCACTTGCACACATTATCTTGTTCATCCTTTCAATGGCCAAACCAAGAACAAATAAGACTGCAATGACAATACACACCTTTAAATATATTTTTCAAAAAGGGAATAAATACAAATTGCTTAAAGAGAAGTTAATTACACAGCAACTGTAGATTTGGAGTGGCAACAAGTCTTTCGACTGATTCCACAGTGAACTTTAGACTAAGAGGAATCTAGGAGAGCATTAATGTTGGGCGACTGAAGACAGCGTAGCACTCTGGGACTAGAAATGCACACACATAAACACACATGAAGTAACACACAACTTATAGAAAGAAAAAAAAACAGGAGCAGGAAATCCACCAATGCAATGCGTGTACGAGCATGCAGCAGTCATGCAGTAAAAGTGTGCTCCGCATATTCCCTGTCCTTTCTTTTTTCGGGAGGCAGAAACACACGCTGGACTGTATGTTTGTATGTGTGCATTTATTAGAGGGACACTGATAAGTATTGAATCTCTTTGGAAAAAGCCATCCCTTAATGGAGTATTAACTAGTGTTCAGTCAGTATTAGTAATTCATGTTCGTTAGAATCTCAATAGAAACTATTCTCCTCAGAAAAGCTACACGTCCGAGTAACTTCTTTTTTTTTCCATTTCTGTCGGAAAGAAAAATAAGATAATCCCGTCGGAGTTGGAGGAGGTGAAGGAAAAACTACGGAAGGAAAGGAAGATGCTGCGACGAAGGGGCCATCGGGTCCCATATCCCCCTTTTTCCCTTTACGCGGAGAGTGCTACTGGTGCAAGATGGCTCTGTGCCTTTCTGAAACACCAGCTTCTTGAACGGAGCTGTCGTGAAGCAATGCATTGTGGGACAGGAGTGTCTGAATTTGTCATCATTTTTGATTGTCTCTTGTTGAAGATCTCTCTCTCTTTACTGTTCATGGTATCGTGGTGTGTATCTCACACGTACAGTTTCTGTGGTGATATGTTTTCAGCTGTAAGTCTTCCTTTGTTGCTCTTCTGGTAATATAATAACTCAGAACTCTAAATGCAGAGCAATCACTACCACCACCACAACCACCAGTGGACTCTTTCCAGCTTATGTTCTTTTCTTTTTTAATTTTTAGAATATTTTTTTTTAACTTTCTGAGAATAAGCCATGTGATGCTTTGAAGCATACGTTTTGCCTATTTTATATTTGACAGTTGCCGAATACGTTGAAGGGACACGGGATTATTTCATCAGCAGAACAAATTTTTTTAAACGCCATCTCACGCCCACTTGCACTGCGTGGTCATGTCTCCTCATACACAACCAATCTCACCAAAGTAAAGGATGAGAAACTTCAGTGGGTGAAGTGATTCAAGGGAAGACAGATGAATAAGAAAATCAGGGAGGCAGAATGTCAGGGGAAAGAAGCGTGACGTGGCCAAATAGGAGGTCTAGCGGTCCCTAATCATCCTTGTTATGTTTGATGCTTTTTTGCCTTAATGTCAGATGCAGGATATATGCCTGCTAGTATGTAGATTTATAAGATATACAATAGATATCCTAGTATATTTATATCACGTCTGTATGCTTATTTCTGTGAGTATCAGTGGGTCTATACACAATGTATCCAGCATTGCATTTGGAGGGAAAAGGTAGACACTGCTGCTGACTAGCTGTTACGTTGTTGCTGTGCTTGGACCAACGTAAAGAATGTGTTGTTTTCTAATCACAACGACTATCTTATTATAGCTATCTGAAGGCATTGAGGGGGAAATAAGAATTGAAAGGGGGAGTTGAGGTGTGTGTGTTTTTGGTAGGTTTAAGAGGAAGATGTTGTCACACTCATCGTCGCTCACTCACTGGCATTGCCGTATCTCGTCGAGCGGATGTTCAGGATTCGATCGACAACAGCTCAAACCGGCCGCAGTTTGTCCAGGTGTTCGTTTCTCACAGGGTATAAATGAATTAAATACATAAACAAACAAAAGAACACGAGTGGGGTTCTTTTGAAGGTAAGACCAAGTTCCTGCAGGTCAGTAACTCAGCTTATCTGAAGACACCACCACAGACTGGTGTAAGAAAAGCCCCATGGGCACAGCTGCGAGGCCCCCCACACACAGGCTGTTTCATCCAGTGGAATGGGAAGTTACTCAAATAAAAGATTCCCATATGCACTGGCCTTTTTTTTCAACACGTTGCTTTGTTTTGTGGCTTCTCGTTCTGTTATAAGCTATAAAAACATCAATATTTAATTGCCATACAAACACAATACTGTAGCAATTGTTTCTTATTAAGGAAATTATTAAAGTGATTGATTGCTGCCATTCTTTTTAAATGATGAGAAGAAAACCAGGGGAAGTGTTTTCTTTGAACAGTTTGTGTACAGTTTATTTTTATATCATTCTGGTGGATGGTCTGGAAAATGAATCACGTGTTGATGACTATAGCTATAAGCATTACCACTCTTGTACATAATGTAATATTGGATTGTAAATTATAAATTTATCCGCATCATCATGATTAACAAATAACCACTTAAAGTTGTTAAGTGAACCACTGCAGGCCACATCCTCATATTTCCACTTTTTAAACATATGTTCTCCTCACTCGTGCTGTCCTATTTTATTTTAGTTTTTCACTTTTTAGTTGTTCACATTTATTGTTCAAATCAAATATATTCGTACCAGCACTTTATTTCATCAGGTTTCGAGGCAGACGGTGTGTTTCAGGTAGTGTGTGCTGCTGGTTTGGTCATTCGCAGTCACTTATTGATTATATTCCACTGGGCCAAACCACAAACCCTCATTGTGAAGCAGTTAGCGTTCACCTCTCTCTGCAGGCATAACCAAACAACCCAATCATTCTCGATTAGATGTCCAGATGAGACTGAACCCATTTGACCAATGCGATCAAATGGAAGTTGAGGTAGTCACATAGGATACAGTTAAAGGAGATAAATGTGTCCTTATGTGACTTGGCCCTTTCTAGCACCGTCACCACCTCGGTTTCTTAGTAACTTTAATCACTATCTAGCCTGATAGCCTAAATGTCCATCCCGTGGTGGCTTACTTAGCTGGTTCCCATCGGGTTTGCTGTCAGGTTATTGTTGTCACAGACTGACTCCCTCTGAGAATACTTCTCTGGGCTTTAATTCATGTGTTTGTTCATGAGTAAGAAAGGTTATTCAAGGGGAAAAAAAAACATGAAATGATTGTAATATTTGTAAATGATGTTGCTGTAATGTGTAAAATGTGTCCAAGTTATTTTTTATTATATTATTTTTATGAGAGTTTTTCCTCTTGACAGAGCTGAGGTGTCATTTTGTGAATAAATGCATTTAATAAGCAAACATCTATATATAAAACAATATTATAGTATATCAGTATATTTTTCTTTTATTTCACTGTTCAGTACTGTAAAGTGTGTTAAAATACAAATAAAGAAAGATTTTTCTATTAAATGCAAACTCCACTCTCCTGTTTGCTACGTTTTTCTTCTTCGCATTAATGGTTTCTAATAACTCTATGCAGCTTAACACGGACAAAAAAGTGTCTAACTTGTGCTTTTGTGAGCATTACCACCCAACTCAGAGCTTGGGGTGTTTCTCACCCATTGTAAAAGCTATCATTTTTTCATCATTTTTTTTAATCACATTTTTGACTTTTGATGCTCATATCAAGTCTGATTCACTCTTGTTTTGCTTTTTTTTTCATTTAAGAAATATAGCTAAAGAAAAAGAATTAGGAACTCCAGATTTCTTATTTATTGCATCTATTACAATAAATAAGGAGAACCATTCATTATTTTTCTTGTGAATTGGACCTGCTTGTCCATGTCTTTATCTCCTCTCACTTGCATTTGACTATTTTCATGACTGTTATCTATTAATCACCTCCAATCTGTTTAAAATGATTTTAACTCACTGTCACCCCAATTCTAAAGTTTTCTTGTCGGGCTTGTTTATATTTCAGTTTAATAATCTTGGTCCATTAAAGCCTTAAGGAGCAAGGCCAGTACCAACATTGTTGAACCACTCCACCCCTGTTCTTCAGACTGTGGCATCCTTTTTGAGACAAGTATTTTAGTAGTGTTTGTGACTTGCTTTGATCGTGTCCATTTTGACTTGGCAGTTTTTGTTAATCCACAGAAAATGTTGTTTGCTGTGGATTAACTGAAAAAAAATAGACATTTCTATATTAATAGTGGAACAGGAACCTTTCTGCAATTTCAACTGTTTAACTTTTACTTAACTCATTTGGTTTACAATTAATGGCAATCGAGGTGGGGTCAGCTAAAAGTTAAAAATCCCTGGACTTCTTCACATTTTCCATAGTCATCCAGTAGGCGTGCTTAACTTAATTTAGCCTGCAGCTTGGTTTATTTTCAGTTAAACTTCAGAGTGGCTTAGCTTGTTTACATTTTGGTTTTTAAAAGATTTACAGTAGTTCCTTTCCCCCTCACGTACTCTTAGGTAAGTATTGTAACCTTGGAATGCACCTCTATTTGGACCAAACGCAATTTCATTGTTCTTGACAATGACAATAAATAAAATACTATACTATACTATACTGTTTGGTCTAGTACAGGTAGGTTGGTACATGCATACACCTAGATTTAAATAAGATTTCCTATTTGTATTAAATCTGGTACTGTGGTTTTAAAGAGAGGCTATTGCGTAGGGACATTTTTGATATAGATTTATAAATGTGTTATGAAAGTTTAAAATCAATGCATATATGCTTAAATGTTATTTACCCCATAGTTAAATATTGGTAAAAGTGCAAACAGTGATGACTACCTCTCTTACACGAGATGGCTGCGTCCCCAGAGTCCTCTACACTTCAGACAAGCGCAAAGGGTCTTCCCATTCTCCGCCAATCACAGGAGCCACACAAGAGCGTCGTCCAATCAGAGTGAAACATGACAGAGGAAGGGGAGGGTACATGTTCATGCGCAAGAGCTTTGTCGATACAGAGCTAGGCGGTGGCAGAGTTTAGCTATTAGCTCTTTTGAAAACAAGATAAAAATATAAAGTCCTGTTTGGGCTTCAGCGCATTAGTTGAATTGCAAAGGTAATATGACGTTATGATATTGAAATACACTCGAAGGGTGTTTTTATATTAGCATTTTAATTTTGTAATATGTTAATGCGGTAGCTAAAGATGCTAGTTAGCATTGATTTGTTAGCTCGGGATATAAAATTGATACAGTTAGCTCAGGCACGTTGTAGTTTATAAAGTTATGGCTCCTGGTGTGCTTCCTATTGAAGCTGCGTTTAACCTGTATATTTTTTATGACCGATAGGTCGTGGTGCCGTTGCACGGTGGACTGTCATTATGTCCTGTCAGTTCCTGCTCCTGCTGTTGCTGAGTGTAGGAGTCTCCGCGGTGGAGGTCCAACGTCCTCGCGGTGTCCCTTTGTCAAGTAAGCATTTATATCTTTAAACAAGACTAAAACGCATCAATTAGTTCACCGAACCTCTAGTAGTCAGCTACTTGTAATGCGGAGCTTTCATGGCACTAATAAAATAAACTTGAAACCTCGACAGAACGGCAGTTTTATGAAGAGGGCAAACCCTTTACGTGCCTAGATGGCTCCCGGACCATTCCGTTTGACAGAGTAAATGATGACTACTGTGACTGCCAGGATGGATCTGATGAGCCAGGTGTGTATATCCTGGAGTCTGATTACTCTTTTCATAGAACGTTTGAATTAGGTAGTTGCTGCTAAATGCACCTGTGCTGTTTATTTTCAGGCACTGCTGCTTGTCCCAACGGCAGCTTTCATTGCACCAATGCAGGTTTCCGTCCAACCTTCATCCCCTCTTCTCGCATCAATGATGGGATCTGCGGTAATTTAGTTATTTATTTATTTATTTAAATCATGCTGACCATTTTTATTTCTGTTCTTTTGTGTGGCTATGATTTTGTTTACACCTTGAATTCTTTTTTTTGTAGACTGCTGTGACACAACTGATGAGTACAACAGTGGTGCTACGTGTCAGAACACATGCAGGTGGGATTTATACAACTTTCTTAACTATTTTTGCTTTCACTTATACTCAGTGTTGGGAAGGTTACTTTTAAAATGTATTCCACTACAGATTACAGAATACATGCCCCAAAATGTATTTTGTAACGTATTCCGTTACGTTACTCAATGAGACTAACGTATTCTGAATACTTTGGATTACTTAATATATTATCATGCTTTTTACAACTTTTTACATGAATGTACTATTGCTGTGTGATTTATTACTATTACTGAAGGTCCGCGGCTCCGAACCGTAGTAAAGAGACCTCTGGCTAATACGTCAGGTTCCGTGTTGGGCTCGTAGCTGAAAAATAGCTTTACTTTGTTGTCTGGGTCAAGTTTGAGGCAGAGAGAGGCGTTGAAAGGCTGCTCCAACGGAACTTATTGTTTCGGAGGAAAACATGAACACAGTGTACAGTCGAGTCTTAATAGCTTACTTACAACTGGGCTCGTCAGGCACTCTTCTTGGCTGCAGTGGTTATTATATTTACATGCTTCCAGCTCCGGTTTCTGCTCAATGACAGCTCGTACTTTTCCACTCTCCTTTTTCTCCCTCCTCGCGCTCACAGACACATAACGGGTATGGCAGTCCATTCTCCCTGCAGCACGGACTACACTGCCCATGATGCTACATTCTTTAGGGCTATTCCTGTAGCATTCTGCCTATTAGCTTAGCACAACAACAACAACACCCAGGAAACACAGTCGCAGAGAGAGAGCATCACCCTGTAACCATGGCAACCGTAACGCTGCGCCTGGAACAACAAAACATAGCTGTCAAAACAAACCCAAACAGTCCTGACCCGTGACAATATGAAACAGGAAATGTAATCCATTTATTTCAACAAAGTAACTGTATTCTGAATACCACCTTTTTAAACGGTAACTGTAACGGAATACAGTTACTCATATTTTGTATTTTAAATACGTAACGGCGATACATGTATTCCGTTACTCCCCAACACTGGTTATACTTGCATATACATATTCAGTGTTTTTGGTAGATATTTATTATTCAGAATGTTTTATATGATGTTTAACTTGCAGAGAGCTTGGGCGAAAAGAGAGAGAGAGCTTGCAGAAGATGGCTGAAATTGCAAAAGAAGGCTTTCTGCTAAAACAACAACTCATCCACGAAGCCAAAATGGGTCTAGAGGATAAGAAGGTGTGAATGACAAAACAACCTGTGGTCCTTTTGCAGTATGCCTCTGAAACATGAATCCTTAGTCATAATCATTTTGATGTAGAGATGCCGGTGCCTAACAAAATACACTTGCAAATGTTTACATCAGTTACCTCTTAGAAACTCACATTTACATTCAGAAACCAAATATTAGACAAATTGCACAAAAAAACCAAAACCAAAATAATTTAAAGTATCAAAATGTTGTTGTTGTTGTTTTTTTGTTTTGTTTTGTTTGTTTTTTAAGTTTTAACTAAGTTACTAGTGCCACACATGCAATAGACTAGCGTTCTATGTGACCTGTTTTGGGGCTGCATTCAGTACTTATATTTTTCTGGATTTCAATGTTAGGGTATCGTTTGCTTTCTATAGTGATTTATTTATATTTTCCACAGCTATTGTGTATAGGTTAAATTGTTATATTTTATAATTTTCTCTCAATAGGCCAAACTTGGAGATGTTCAGGGGAGTAAGAAGGATATGGAAGCAAAGGTGGAGGCTCTAAGAACAGTAAAGGAGTCTGCAGAGCAGCCTGAGAGAGAAGCTAAAGAGCGCCATCTGAAGGCCTGGGAAGGTAAACTAAGATTTAAAAGTATATCGCTATCTACTGTTTGTAATGAGCATGACATTACAGGTTCTCTAGTGTCATTTAAGCTAAATATTAAATATTGTTTGAGCCTGATTGTTTTGCAAGTATGGCTCATTTGCAACGCATAGCAAGGTTGTTAATTAAATTTTCATATATAATTTTTTTTCTTTTTCCCCAGATCAAAAAGCTCTCATTCAAAAAGAAAAAGATAGTGCTAGAATGGCTGAGGTGTTTCTTGAACTTGATGATGATGCAGATGGTTTGTGAGTACTGGCACCCTCCAGAATTGTTGGGACACGTAACAAACTGAAAAATATATCTAGTTGGTGACATGCCATAGAGACCACTTTGGTAACAATAGCAACACAGTGAACTGATTGTAACTCTTTGAAACAAAGGGTTGACATGCCATTTAATATATACACTTTGGCTGATCATTATTCTGAAGTAATTTAGCATTTGTTGTAGCATTTGTCTTTATCCAAGTAATTTATTTTTTTTTTTTTTACGCCACAGTGTGTCAGTGCCTGAGCTTTTGTCTCATTCTGAGCTCGACCCAGATGCAGACGGTTCCTTCACAGAAGCAGAGGCGCAGGTAAAACGGATTCTGTTTGTCTTCTGGTAAAGTTTACTGGGTTTTAGAAACTGTGACACATCAAAATCTGAACCTTTCCTTTTTTTTGTATAGGGACTATTGGGAGGAGTGGATAAAGTAGACACAGTAGCATTTGAATCTATCTGGAGTAATGTCAAAGAAAAATACATGTCAGAGGTAAGATGCTATACTTTTTATTTTTTTATTTTTTTAATAAACAGTAAATTTCATGAGAAATTTATGTAAATATTGTTGGCATCAGTCCAACGCAGACACCCCAGCACCAGAGGAAACTTCACGGGAGGAAATAAACGAGCCCGTCTCTGACAACGAATCTGATCAGTACCCTGACGATGATATACCAGAGGATGAAGATGATGATGATGAAGAGGATGAAGATGATGACCGCGATGAGCATGACTATAAGGTCAGCTCACTGAATTTTTCATCAAACTTCTGCTGGATGAGTCAGAGTTATTTTTGGAGTTAACTTATGTTTGATTTGCAGATCCCTCCTACAGCGAGGACTGAAGAAAAGAAGGATGATGATGAAGGAGCTATGCCTCCCTATGACCAAGAAACGCAGAACCTCATTGATGGTAAGAATGCGTTTAAAACTGAGTGACTCATCCTGTCCTGAGCAATAAGTATTTGACTCATCACAGATGTAGAAGCATGTCAGTTTGCATTTTAATGTTCTAATTTGAAATGAATTATTCATTATGTTTTGCAATAAATTGTACAGAAAAGGAATTAAATTCCCCAGCTGTGTATCTTTTATATGACACGAAGTTCATTACATATGAAAGCATCAAGAGGAAGTCATGATTTGCTCAGACCTTTTGTATGTTTGTGTGTGTTTTTTGTGAGTTTGTTGTACGTGTATATTTCAAGTCTGTGCATCTGATTCCCAGCTGCTCAGAAAGCCAGGGATGAGTTTGATGAGGCTGAGAGAGCTCTCCGGGAAGTAGATGATCAGATCAGGTAAGTGCTCAGCCTGAATGTGAAGAAGCCTCTTTGCCAGTAATGCAATCAGCTTTTGTTAACATAATGAGAGTTTAAATTTCAACAGCTGTTGATTTTTTTTTTTTTTTTTTACACAATCAGCGAGTTATTGTAATTGAAACCTGTAAACAAATACTGTTTAATTTTGGATTGGGTATTTGTTTCAGGAACCTTGAGAAGGAAATCTCTTTTGACTTTGGACCCAGTTCTGAATTTGCCTACCTCTATAGCCAGTGTTATGAGTTGACTACAAGCGAGTATGTATTGTAAAAAAAACAAAACATATATTTTTTTAAAGCTTTATATAATATTTATTATATATATTATATATTTCTGAAGGTCTAAGTTTGTCTGTTTCTTTCAGGTACATCTATAGACTGTGTCCATTTAACAGGGTAACCCAGAAATCCAAGTTTGGTGGATCAGAAACTAACCTAGGGTAAGACAATATCTGTTCTTTCTATTTCGCATGGCTTTGCTTGAGTCTTTGCTCGTCCGTGTTTGCCACCATTTTCTTTGTGCAGATCCTGGGGGAAATGGGCCGGTCCTGAGGACAGCATCTATTCTGTAATGAAGTATGAACATGGAACAGGTTGCTGGCAAGGCCCCAGCAGATCCACCACAGTGAGTGACACCCAGCCAGGCATCATTTAATCTTTTCTGTCTTAATTTGACTTTAAATAATTGCTGTTATTTTACAGAGAAACAATATAATTTGTTGTTTTCCCTTTTAGGTTAAGTTAACATGTGGGAAGGAAACTGTTGTGATGTCTACCTCAGAGCCTAGTCGCTGTGAGTACCTGATGGAGTTTACAAGCCCTGCAGTCTGTCAGGAGCCCCCAAGCCTGGAAATATCGAGTCATGAGCACCAAGAACTCTAGATCTTTTTGATTAGTAAGTAACTCCCAACTTCTGAGTATTTGTAGCAAACCAGTATCATCCTCCTTTCACGTCTTCCTGTCCATCCCTTTTATATATCAAATGTTTCTTATGGCCAGCATTGTTTAAAGCTGGCATATTTTCTTTGCTTAACCAAATGAAAATGTTGTACAATGTGAAGGTTTAGCATTTCAGAATTTTTGGAAGAATTAGGTAAAGCTTCATTTTAGAAGAAGAGCAGGCCAGCAGCAAGATCCAGGTAAAGGCAAGTTCATAATAATTCATTGTAGTGATTAAGAGGGTTAGAATTAATGAAGGCCAGAACTTAATGATGTCCTGTAAGGGTAAGATGAATGCAAACTGTACTACAGTATTCCACATCAGCACTCTTACAATAGTGCATACATCCTTTACTGCACACAGTTGGAACTTTAGAGCTTCCAGCTGTTTGAATGATGTCACAGGTATAAACATTGCTACCAGCTCAGATTGTAAAATGAGTTCTTATTTTTAGAAAGTAATTTAGGGTTTGTTGTTGAATCGCAGTTACTGTCACACATTTCATACCACAGCGATATAGTGATATCAAATTATAAGTTTGCCCGCAAGCCGCCCACAGATGTCGTAAATGGTAAACAGATATCTAATACAGTTTTTCTTGAAATACAAAGTGATGTAATGCTGCAAATTATGAAGCGTGGTTAATCTTAAATTAAATTGATTTCTTATAGCCATTTGTCTTAGATTTTGTGGGTGATGCACAGTTGATAGTTACATACCTGATGTTAAAGTGCTTTAAAATAGTATGGTAATAGGGATTCTTATTAGAGATGCACCAATACTCATGTTTTTTTTAAAATAAATTTTAAAAAAAATTATTTATTTTTTTAAATAGTTTTGGTTTGTATTTATAGATAAATGTTACTGACTGTCTAGTGGCTATAAATTAGGTGAGTATCTGCCAACGCTGGTGATTTCCAGTTACATCGGTGCATCTCTAATTGATCTGGTACAGCAAAATAAAACTTGAATGTGTCATCCTCTAACATTAACATGGCATCCATCTCGAATGTAAGCAATAATTAGGAGGCATCCGTGCTGCAGATGCTTAGTCCTCAGGAATGAAACCATTAGGGATCAGTGACTAAATTGTTCTTCCTTTTTTAAATAACAACAAAGACATGACTTAGGCAAACAAGCCATTGAAATAAACATGTATGTGCTCCATCTTGCAGGTTGTTCTCAAGGGACCACAGTCACTACAGCAGTATGAAGTTGCCATGCTGTGAGCAGCATCACCTTGGTGTTGGTTAACAATTAACGATAAATTCCAATGATTAGTTTCTCTTTCACTTCTGTAGCATCATCTAAATTTCCAACTTCCAGTGCTACCTGTTTATTTGAGCCTGTTTCTATCCACTGTAGTGTCATTCCATTATTTTGAAATAAACTTCTTATCGTGCTGTTAAATTTTGTGTACCAGTGCTTTTTTGTCAGAAATAAACTTTGAATCTAAATAACTTTTCTTATGATCACAAAACATATGGATATATTACATATATCCAATCCTATTGATTATTAAATATTTAACTGAAGAGCTGGTGGAAATGTGTCATTTAAAAAAATAATTCAGTGTGCGTTATTGTTGCAATTATCGAAACACTCAAGCCAACAAACCAGCCTTACTGAATGTGCATGCGATTGTAAAATGACATTTTAATAGTGTTTTGACAATCAGTAAAAATCGAGCCGCTTGTATTTGTAGCTTTTATTTTATTTTTTTTTCTGGCATGTAAAGTACAAATAATTAAACAATTCCATGAAAAAGTCTTCAAGCGTCTTCAGCTGAAATCCCAGTAATAAATATCCTAGTCTAAACTGAAAGGTTTTTTTTTTTTTTCTTTGTTAAATTTTGACATTGTTCATTTGGTCATGTTTGGAAGTATGAGATTTTGTATATTTTTTTTCCGCAGACCATTGGTGTCAACGGAAATGTTTTGATCATTTTCACTTTTGATTTGTTCTACCATTCCAGGAAAAATGTAAGAAAAACATCACTAAGTTACTGCGTCCCCTCTTCTAAATAAATAGACACAAAATACAGTTGGTTGAGAAACAGAAGGACCACTCACCCCTTCAGTACTTAAAGACTCCCAAGGAACCCTTCCTGTAGCTTTTCTGAGCTCTGCACTATTTTGTTGGAGCTCCTGGTTAGGTTTCCAATTGTGTAATGAGGCTCAAGAAGCACAAATTGATATTGAAATCGATACAGGTGATCTCAGTATACAATGCAGCTATGTAAACTGAACCCCTGATATCCCATTTTGTAAATCAAACCATCAACATGAACAAGAAAGCTTCTTGTGAGCATATCAAATCAAATCCCTCCCTTCCTGGCTAGTTGAAGGACCCTCAGATGGGCCAAAGCCTGGCTACAGGGGCTGCGCCGTGTCTCAGGGGTTCACCGAGTGGTTGAAAAAACAAGACTGTGATAAGATTAAATAATTAAAAGATTTTCATTTAACAAGACAAACAGAACACAGGCAGTAAAGGCATAACATCTAGCACAAAGCATGTATGTTTATACACTTCAATTAGTTAAATATAGCAGTGCATTCTTTGACTATGGAGAACGTTTCCAAATCGTACTTCTAAAGCTGTTTTTCTATTTGTCCCCCTTTTAAGAAACGAAATGGTGTAACCACAATTTTGGCAAACTTAAAATCTTTTAAACTTGCAAATATAATGAAATAAACCATAAATATACACAAAACATACTTTATACGAGGCAATAATAATAATCATAATAAATAGTTTTTAAGTTAACAATAAGTTAAAACTACAAGCTTAAAGTCGCCCAAATAATACAAGTTTGTTGGCGCTATTTTGAATTTTTTCTGTTTAAATTATTTTATGTTGCAACAAAAGCTACCACAGACTTTACAAACACAATTGAACACAGATTGATTGAAAGAAAAAAATCTAACTAAGTCTAAAATCTGCATACACTGTAAACTGCAACTAATTAAATAATGGAAGAAAAATAACAAACTTTACCCAATCAATGCAACCAAACATAATCTTTGACCCATGTGTGTTCTCTATGGAAACATCAACAACACAAATACACTAATTTAACATGTGAGTCTTGATATGTAAATGAAATCAATAAATTACAGGAAAAATGATATTTGAAATTGACATGGGCTAAAACTGATGATATATTAGACAGTATTCCTTTCAAGGTCATTGAGAATTGCTCTATTAAGACAGCCAAATGATGCAGTTTGAGCTAGCATGGTCAGAGCACAAATTAGGGGCTGAGGAAGTGATTATGGCAATTTTGAGATCAGAGCTCTCATTGCTTGTTTGATTTCTTAACGAGTCTGTTCGTTTTTGCTCCTTTCACGATTCCGCAAACCATTTCAGTGTGACATTTAATTTCTTTTTTAAAAAATATATATCATTTGTTCTCAGTCAATATAAAAACAAAGCACATTGCACTTACTGTTCCATAGGAAAGTTTTTTTGTCTTTTTAAATGATTATTGTTGTTGCTCAAGCAGTGTAGTACTGTTTCCTGCCATTGTCCTTGGCTCTTTGCTGTACATCAGATGTAGGTGTTCGTATAGACTGTGTATGAAAGGTCGTTTTGGACTGTGGGTTTGGTTTCTTGGGTTGACTGTTCTACATCGGACATGGCTGGGTAAACAACTCCAGCTGCAGCTCAACGTGGCCTGTTATCTCGGTTGTTCCTAACGTCTATCACTGGTCTCACCAAGTGCTCAGTCCTACTGTGCTATCTCTTTCAAATTGCATGACCAAAAATAGCTAGATTAGTCCCTTTATGTGGTCAGCTCTGGACACGCCACGAACAATCATTCAGAGTATTTCAGGGGATGAAACAGCATGAGTCAGATTGAAAGATGCCTGTGTAAGTATTTGAAGTGGTGCAACGGTTTTGAAGGATAAATTAGTCACAAGACAAAGCGGATGATTTAAATGTCGGGGGAAATATTATAGGAGGATGCGTTTTTCTTTCGTCGAGAGACTGATTCATCGCATTTATTTTTGATATGCCTCTTATCATTCGGTGTCTGCATGAAAGATGTGCAAATGAGATTGCTTGCATCTGTCACTTTTGGTTTAGTGATTTAAAGATTTATAAATGTAAACTGATATGCGCAACTTAAACATTCAAAAAGTAATGATAACTGAAATTGTAGAGGGTCCTTATTCAATAAATAACATCGATTTGTACAGCAATTACTTAGGGAATATTATAGTTGGTCTTAATTGAACCTTCTTGTACTGACTTGCAAAGCAGTTCTTTGGCAAAACTCAAATCTATCTAATCGTAAAGACTCATGCTCAATCTCAGTTGTGAATCTGCGTCACTGTTTCAATCTGCATTTTACTTTTTTATTTAATTTTGCAAGCAGCTTATAGAATTTGCCAGCTGGGTGATGAGCTGGGCTCATTGGAGCTTTATCTGGGATTCTCAAGTCAAAGAACTTCATTTCACTGCACCATCATTGAAGCAACACTGTACACAACTTCAGGACAAGAGATGTGTGTGTATGTGTGTCTAAGCAGTCAAAAGTATAGATATGTCTGTCTGGCTATACCCCCAACTGTTTACCTGTAACTTTATTTTTTTCTCCATTAAATTTGTTCTTGTTAGGTTCGGTTTCAATCGTCTTGATATGGTTAGACAGTTAAGTTTGTATGAGATACATTGTTCCTTCGCCCCCTCCCCAAATCCCCACCCATACACCGCATGCTTGTTCCCCCTTGCTCTGCAAAGATCAGAGGGTTTAAAATAAAGCCATGCGATGTCCCAATTTTTCCAAGCTTAAGAATCTGTAAAAATTCAGCACAAGGTCTTGTTCCTTTGTATGTATAAAAATAGATTTATCTCTAATGTAATCCTTTCAAAGAGATCGTCCTCTTTGGCTAACACAGCGTCATTTAGAAAAGCAAAAAGCAAAAATGTCTTGAATATAGTTGACCTTATTTAATCTATTAACGTGTGCAGTTGTCTTGATATTGAAAGACATTAGCTCTCCCCCATGGTAAATCATCAGTCTGGGCTCTAACAGACATTTCAACTAGACAGGTTGGCCTTAATGTTTCATCAAGGGTGCCATAAATAATCTTCATGCAGTTGGGTTGGGGATATTTTAGAAATGCTATTTTAGTGGTTGTGCCAAACAGATCTGAAGCAAATAAATAAATACTTTTCTGTTGTAAACAGAAGTATAATTATGACACTTTCTTTTCTGCAAGGTTGATTTTGTGCAGTCATCTCTTGATAGGGCAGGAGTTCAAAGTTTCTGCGAAGCTTTTGTGAGAATCAAAGGGTTTTAAAGTAAAACTGAGGAGCGTTTAGCAAAGTTGGAGGAGCTGTTAATATTTCTCCTCACTGGATCAGTGATAATCTTTACATTGCTGGATATCATCACTCGCAGACATGACTCTAAGTCAACTTTAAGTGCTCAGTCTTTAGGAACTGCAGTTTACTTAATCTGCTTTATTCATATTTTTACCCATATATTCTACTGAAATGTAAAACTTTGACCTCATTTGTTCAGGGAGCTTCTATCTATGCACTCAAGAATAATACCGGTGCTCTTGAGTTTTTGCTCATCTGTGTTGTTTCACAGCAGACCTGCTTTGGCCGTTGTTGAGTTCACAATTTTTCAGTAGTAACCCTTTTTTTTCAAAAGCATTTAAAATCAAAACAAATTGTCTTTGTCTTCTCTTGACCTTTTGACAAAGG
Organism: Pundamilia nyererei; assembly: GCF_000239375.1. NCBI lineage: Eukaryota > Metazoa > Chordata > Actinopteri > Cichliformes > Cichlidae > Pundamilia > Pundamilia nyererei. Next base: position 121,873 of record NW_005187659.1, on the reverse strand, counting down.
ATCTCATGCCGGATGATGGCTGACAGAGCAAAATACAATCATCTGAAAATGATGCAAAAGCAAAACAACACCGGTATTTCCCTTCGACGTGGCTGTGTTATGGTGAAACACTTTTCATCTCGCACTCTTCTCTCTCATGGCCACCGGAGACTTACTAATGAACACTGTCACCATGGGAGCCCTGCCACTCTGCTCTAAGTTCACAGACAGTCTGCTTGTATTAGATCCATCTTAAGGACCGATTAGAAAAAATACAGCTTTACTGGACTAAATATGTGTAATCTTCTAGTTACTGAACTGTGTTTCTGTGATACATAAGTGTACTATTGTGTTGTTTGTTGTGAGACTGTGAGGGAAAGTGATTCTGATGGCCTTCGAACTACTCTTTTCTGTGACCAGTATTCATTAGTTAACCTAAATCATATTGGGTCTGAGCTGAACAAGCCCAGATAGGGTAGAGAAACTGCCTTTACGCTAGGCACCACCTAATGCAGGTCAGGAAACAGTAGTCAAAGTTTCTAGAAAATGCTTACATACTCGGCTATTATAACCACCTTAAATATTGAATATATAGTTATATTTTAATAGACGTATATAAGAGAACACTGTTTTTTAATTTCATTTTCTTTGATCTAAAAAAACTTGCTGATTCAAAATGCCCAAGTGTAAAAAAAGTGACTACATTCTCTCCAGCGAGATAATGGGAGAGATGGTGGGGTAAGAGTTTGGGTAAATTGCACATATTTCGTTCGCTTAAATTGTTTGATCGTTTTGTTCATCAGTTGTCGCTATTTGCCTGAATTCAATCAAAGCACTCAGTACACATTCTCCGTCACATTCGTTAGACTGTCTCCTAAATAGATAGCTCTTGCCCCTACCCAACAAACCAGCTACGTACCCCTTCTAATTCAATCCAGGCAAATACAGGGAAGGACTAGCATGTTGTGTAAAGAGAAAAGAAAAACTCCACTAGTGTGTGTTTACTTGAAACTCTGACTTGTGTATGCTTGCATATGGATATGTTTGTGTCGTGTGTGTGCATGTGTGCATGTATCTGCGTGTCTGTGTCTGTGATTCCGTTTTTATGAATTTATGTGAGAGAGACTCAGTCCAGGCCCATGTAGAGTGATGGCACAGGGAGCTGCTCTCCCTGCAGGTCGAAGGAGCTGGCGGCAACAGCCTCTCTCTCTCAGGCCTTGTGCTGCTTACTGGTCTTGAAGGAAACCTGCAGCACGCGGTCACCCAGGCGATAGCCGTTAAGGCTAGCAATAGCCATGGCAGCTTCATCGTAGTTGGTCATGGTGACAAAGCCAAAGCCCTTACATTTGTTGGTGGTGAAGTCACGGATGACCTTGACATTGGTGACTGCACCGAAAGGCCCGAAGAGCTGCCACAGGACACTTTCGTCCGCCTCAGGGGACAGGTTGTACACAAAGATGCACCAGCCGGCTCCAGTTGGACCGGTAAGGTTGACGCCGGCCAAACTGGTCATGCTGTCAATGGTGATGGGTGAGAATCTGGGGAAGAGAGTGGGAGAACTACCATGGGTGTCATTCTGAAGTTCCACACAGCATTCAGTGCTCTATACTGTCTCTTATGAGCGTGTATCTTTGAGAAATGTTAACGCTTGTAGTCAGGCATGGAGTCAGGGGACCCCATCTCCTTCCCCTCTCCTGCACAGTTTTGTAGGTAAATATGTGTGGGCACCACAGTGGCTCCAAACTACCTGCTTTCATACAAAATGACACTGTGAGCCCTGAGACAAGACACCCACACAATCTGCATATTTTCTCATTTTCTCTGCTGACCAAAGCCTCTGGAAGAATTAAACACATGAATCACGATGTTCAACGGAAATCACAGTATTGAACAAAACACAGAAACCTAGAGAGGGATGAAAAGCAAATTGGAATCAAATCATACAAAAACTGGAGCAAACAGAGGAGACGCAAACGGAATCTGGTATGTCCATGCTGGTGAAAAAAAGGGGACATTAAAGCAACTGAAACTGACAATGTTAGTTCATAAATAAATACATAGAAATTATTTCTATTAATCAAAACAAAAGAACAAAAGGTTAAACAAAGCCATGCCAGAATACCCTGCTGTCGGAATGCTGCATCATTGCCTAATGCAATTACAGATAGTCTTTTGTTGGCTCAGCTGCTTCTGTAGCATGGTTAAATGGGTTGTGGGCATTAAGAATTATGGCTAGTATCTGATTTTGAGATGAAGTCAGCAGGTGGTATTCCGGGCACTTTGTTTGAGGTTTTATTTTGGCATGGATGCTTTTGAAAGTACACCTTTGGCATTTACCTCTTGACTCCGTAGCTGGCGTTTAGTAAATTGTCGAGTCTGCAACGCAAGAGGGAGAATGAAGGGGATGCAGAAGTTAGTTATGAGATCTACAAGGAAGGGGGGGCTTTCATGTTAACATGTTGCTCCTTCACCAGCTGGCCTCCAGAGGGCATCCTTCACTGCAGCGTAGTCCCAAACCATCCAACCACAAACTGATGATGTGTCAAATTGGCCTGCTGGTTTTTATTTAAGCTCCAGAGTAAAATGTTATTTTACATCTACTTATTCAAATTAAGTATTCATACTGAGTAAGTGAGCATTCCAAATCTGGGGGTGTCTACAGTTTGTGAAGTCCCTTAAAAATATTTCATGCTGGAAGCCTTGGAAAACTTTTTATTCATAATTATCCACATAGATGTGGATAACATCTATCATTATGATGCCTAAATGCCTATTAAGTATAGGCGACATTCATTTAACTTTGCTTTTTTTGTTGTATTTGGGAAAAATCTGGTTTCTTACATTGGTTTTGAGCTGTTATTTGGATCGGGTCCCTTTCCCAGTGAAGGGATCACACTGCAGTGTAAAAGAAAGTCAGAGAAAGAAATTGAGAAGGAGGGACACCATATTGCCATTTCCTTCTTTACTAGAACGTAAAAAAATAGCTTAATATGTATTATAGTGACAGACAATCTGTTATTTATTCTTTAATCATTCTCTGTATTGTTAAACTAGATCACATTTACTAATTTGTGAATGTGCCACTTCAAAAATATTCAGATGCATTTACTCTTAGCCATTCTCTGATGTAGTTTAGAAAAACTTGCTGACTTGGCTACTGACACAGTAATGATATTCCATGTCTTACTAAAACAATACAACGCTGACACACTTGCAATATTACGAGTTGGATTTGCTATTATTGAGTTTGCTTAAGCTCAACGACAGAGCAGGATAACCTGTGACTTGACCTTGAAATTATATTTATTTACAGACTATCTGTTGGTTAGTAAGGGACTCATACATCGGGTGGTATGAGGTTGGTAAAGGTTCAGTACCTGAAACGCTGAGTCTGGTGGTGGAGGGGTCCCGTGTAGCGACGAGCAGCAGTCTGGTACAGCTGAGTGAGTAAGGCCTGGCCTGTCTTCTGGCTGGGGTTGTTGGCGAACTTGACAGTGATGGGCTCGGCAGCACCCAAAGGCTTCTGTCCGTTCAGTCCTTTGATGGCCTCCTCTGCTTCATTTCTCTTGTCAAACCGGATGAAGCCCACTCCTCGTGATATGCCTGCTCCGAATAGCAAAGCAGGACAGTGTTACTACCTTGGCATCAGTGTTGCTTCCTGCAAGCGTGACTGGTCTGACACAGGCTGTATTGATATATAGTTTATCCCAAAAAACTGACTGACAGTACCTGTAACTTGGTCCACTAAGATCCGTGAGGTGATGATCCGACCATATTGGGAGAACAGCTGTTCCATGTCTTTCTGGCTCATTGTTTTAGGGAGTCCACTAACATAAAGGTTGGCATCGCGAATGGAAGCCGAACTAGGCCGGGCATACGATACCTATAACACACAATATAACATAATCACTGTGTTTTGTTTGTTTGTTTGTTTTTTGTTTGGAACAATTTATAGCAGAAAAAAGAAGAACCGTCACTTTGACTGGAGGCACATGTTAGCTAAAACTAGACTGAGTTTCCAAAAAAATTGTTGCGATTTTGCCTTGTTTAACATTTACAGACCCAGTTGTCTGTTTGGTGTCTGTGGACTTAATCAGAGTCATAATGAGAGCATTGCAAACATGCTATAATGGCTGTAACCGTTACCCACACCGAGTGTCAGCTTTGTTTTGTACTTTAAAAAAAAATCAGCCTTAGTTGATATATTTTCCTGAATTCACCAGTGACTTAATTAGTGCATGGTCATTTTCTAATACATCTGTGTTTATATCCCTTATGGTTTTCTGTTGGTCTACTTTCAGAACATTTTGAGTTAGTGGTGCAGAGCGGGATCTAATTGGCTACAAAGGCAATAGACACGTTCTCATTTTTGTGTTTATAGGAACACGTGAGCACTTCTGTGACAGATAGTCCAGTCCAGTGCATTGTTAAAAGTGGTGTGTTTGTGTGTGATGGAGAGACAGAGTGAGTGTTGTCTGAGATAGGCTGAGCTGCCCTCCCTGTCCTGCCTCCTTCCTTTGTCTCTATTCTCCGGGGAAGAACAGCTCTACAGGCAAACAGCAAACAATGTAATTGCATCACAAGAATTGCAAGATTCCCAATAACATATAAACATGGTTTTCACACACACCCGCGTGCTATTTGTCTGCATGTATATGGTGTAATGAATGCAAATGTATTTAGAAGTAGTTGCACTATTCTTTAGTTTGTTCTGACACAAAGAAAACAGTGATAACAAGTACTACACATATATTGTAGATATCTTTAGTGTGAATACAGGTGTTCTGATTTTATCCATCACTGCTAAGCACTAGTGTATTGTGCACACAGATGGACTGTATGAGCAGGAGGGTTGTGTGTTGGAGTGATTAGGGTGTTCTGGACGAGTCAGGGGGGAGTCACTGTGTTCGGGGAACAGAGGCTGCCCTATAATTAACCCTCTCGCTGTCGCTCCCACAGTACAGATGGTGCCTGAAGCCCATATGGCCTCTAATCCTGTCATTGGCATTCTGCTCTTTGAGCTACCCCCTACCCTTCTACTGCTGCCCCCACCCTAACACCTTCACCCCTTTCTATTGAAGCTTCCTCCAAAATCAGGAAGATGAAACCGGTCTATGGCCGCATGAATTATTTTTGAGATTTAAGAATAAATTACAAAGCAGTTAATTACAGACAAAGTTATCTATGTACAGATACATTAAATATGAATGATCTTATATGATTAACATTGCAGTGTAATAATTATCATGACAGTCTCATTACTTCTGCTCTAGAGTGAAAGTAAATTCACAAGGTTATGTGCACTTTTAATATAATATAAAATACGATTTGTATGTCTGTTTATCCAAAAAGTAAGCATATACAGTCTGTGACTTCAAGCGAATTGTTTGATCAGCGATAAGCCATTTTGAAGGACAGCTGTTTTAGGATCACCTGCTCTGCTCTTTCAAAAATTAGTTTTTTCAATCCTGCAGTTCATTTCAATCTTTGATCTTCTTTTATTGTGTTCAGGGGACGGAGAGAATCAGTTTTTATGCCCCATCATCTGATTTTGGGACAAAGGAGCCCCCCTAATTAACCTAGATTGGAGGCAGATGGGCTAACCTGGACTGACCCTCATGCACCACAGTCAGGCTTCCTAATTACATTTCCATCACAATAACCTTTGCATGCTGTCCGCCCCTTGCTTTCTGACCTCCACTTTCTCCTCCTCTTTCAGCCTTTCTCTCACTTCCTTTGTTCTAACCTTCTGCCCCCTCATCCCCATTTTCTTCCCCTCCCTCTGTCACGTCTGTCACTGCCTCTTTCAGCAACCCCCTTGACAAAATCTACACTTCCTCTCTCAGTCTAGCATGCTGTGAAGAATAAAAAAAAACAGAGAGCAAAATTGGTTCAGTTCTGCTTACCTTGATTGTTTTAGTCTGCAATTTGAGACCATTGAGTGTGTTAATAGCCTTGTCTGCATCATTTGGGTCGACATAGTTTACAAAGCCATATCCCAAACTCTGTCCTGGAGACAAAGAGAGAGATATAGATGACGTTTGGGATTCTCCAAAACAACAAACAAAAATCATATTTTTTGGCATGTACAATGTGTTGCACCTGTTATCTTGTCTCTGACTAGCTTGCAGGACTCAATTTCTCCAATGCTACCAAACAAACTTTTGAATTCTTCCTGGGTCATGTTCTGAGGCAGATAGTTGACGATCAGGTTGGTTTTGCTGTCATCTGTGGAGCCGTTTGTGCTGATGACTGGGCCGTTAGGCAGACTGGTTCCGCTTGGACCGTTGGACACCTGGGTTTCCATGGTGCTGATTATCTGCTGAGGAAGAGGGTGGAGTTAGATTCATAATTCACAAAGAGACATGGTGGTGATCGGCGCTGATATAAATATAATATTTATCACACCATTTTGCAAATGCAAATATAACCGCGCACACAGACTGTCCACTTTGTCACTGTCAGCAGGAAAGGTCAGGAATCAGCAATGCTAAAATGGAGACGGATACCAGCTCTGATTTATTATACCCCACCCACCCCCACTGCACCCCATATTTCCTCCTCTCTTGCTCTCTGCCTCTGGTCCTGCAGATGTCACAGTCCCTTTTCCCTTTCTCCTCCCCTCCCCCCACCCTTTTCCAGGGTCAAACACCATTACATCATTACACAGGGATGGATAATAGTGATGGTAGAAGTGCGTGTGTGTGTGTGTGTGTGTGTGTGTGTGTGTGTGTGTGTGTGTGTGTGTGTGTGTGTTTGTGTGAGGTTGGCAAGAGACTGGGGGAGTTAGGAGTGGCAGAGGTTGAGATTATGGACAAAGGGAAGAAAGCGGCACTGTTAAATGGATTTGGTGCTACAATAAAAGGAGAATACCACGGTTTGGTTAAAAGATAAATCGGGATTACATGTTTGCTCTTCTGCCTTTGTGTTTCCTAGTGGTCAGCTGACAGTGGAGTAAGGGTATGGGTTGGTGTACAGTACTATGCTCATGTCTGCTCTGTTGCTCTGGTGTGCACCATCTTGCTTAACGTCAGCCACGTGGGATTTCAAGGAACATCTGTTTGGTCACAAACAAAACTTCCTGAATTATTTTCCACCCACTCACTCACAAGCAACACCTACTGCTTGGTGTTTAGAGAAACATATCTAGCATAAGCCTTCATAGGAAATGACCGTGAACTCTGTTCACATTAAACTACACTGAACTGATGGAGATCGCTCAACTGTATGAGATTACTGTGGTAGTCTCACATACCATGCTTTAAAAATAACCACCTAAATGTGTAAGTCTATGATTCTCACATTTACTTATTTTTTTTAAGGTCTAAAGTCATTTATTTGGATTTGATTCCCTTCACTTGTCAAAATAAATGAGCGTTCATGTTTTTGAATCGTGACGCTAAACGATCACCTTTATAGCACGGCCCTGCTGTGCCTTTGCACTATATTTTTGAGTATAAAATTTCAGCTTTTATGTAGCTCAGTAACTCCATAAATTGTCTGAATAAATAACGCTTGCGTGGTGGTGGAGGCCAAAATGTAAATTTTGATGTCAGATTGCTGGATTGAGCTGCTGCAGAACTGGGTGGGTGTTATGCAAGTCAAATGGGCTAAATGAATCTTCTCTTGGATGCTTACAGTGTACTCAGAAGCAACAAAGGGACTTAATTAATAAATCCTCAAAGTTATTTTGAAATTTGCATGCTTGATGGAGAGTTTATTGTAGGTGTCCTTGAATCACTAAACAGTATAACAGGAACACATATTTCTCTTTAGCTCTTTGAAGCATGTACTTTTAATGGACAATTGATGTTATTTACATTTTTTTTTAATTGGAAAAACCTGGATGGTTAGCAGACAGAATTGACTTGTAACCTCATGTCATCTCTTCTAAAACAAAAATCATATCATTGTTTCTGTGTTAACTCATTTTACTGAAAAGGACTCATCTCTTCCTTTGTGTGTTTAATGTATTTGTCATTTCATGTGCTCTCCTTCTTTTTCTAGTCCCCCTGAATAGGTCTGTCTAATGAAACCTGCTTTTTCCCTTGCTTCTATGACCGTCTGTCTTGCTTTGAGCCTCACCTTGACTCACGTTGCCCAGGTAACAGCCCCTCAAAGACTGCATTGTTTCAAATGGCTGAAAAAGCTTTCTTACCGTAGGCTGAGTGTGTGTCTGTTCTCATTAAGAGCGCACAGGTTAGACATTTGTCCGCCTTTTATTCTGTGTATTGTATGGCTTTGTAGGAAATATAAGTCAGATTGACAATGACAAGGGGCGAAGCAGCACAGTGACAGAGTTAAAGCAGCCTAAAAATAAAATACTTCAAACACACATCTACGCACAAACAGCAGATGACATAAAATAGCAATCTGTCAAGCAAAGGTTTTGATGTCCAGCTGTAATGCCAAGTGAATATCACTTGCGTGCCCCTCTAAATGATAATGATGAGTTGCATGTCTTGACAAAATAAGGTGGAGTCAAGCGGTTATGTTATTCATCGTAATAATAACCTAGTACATTGTTGTGTGATGTGATGCATCTGACTAACAGAAACACAAACAGCTGAACGTGTCCCAAATATGACAGAAGCATTTCGAGGGAGGGGGAAAAAAACAAAAAACATATTAGAGCAAATTTGACTCGCCAACGAAAATAACCCTCAGCATGGCAGAGCACACATTCCCAGTGAACAGTGTGAAGTTATATAATTCACAGAGCCACCGAGGAAAGGGCTGGGCTCAGAGATTGGCTGACACAAGCAGCAACTGAGATTAAGATTTTCATATAGAAACTGAGAGCAACAGCATGCTTGGAGGTTATTTGAAACAAATAGAATTTTTTTTAAGCTGTCATATTTCATTTTATACACCACCAACAATAAGCAAATACTCTGGATTGCAGTAACCCAATTACTGTGTAATATAGAGAAATTACTGGGATGGGTGCACAACAGCATGAATAATCGCGATATGCTGTAAGTATACACATACTCCAGCTAGTGGCTCCAGAGATTTTTAAGTATTGGTGACAAATACAAAGATCTCTCCAGGGCTAGTTAGATTTCCTAATTGTGTAAACCCTTTGCTGCCTTTCATTACCCATTTTTCTGAATCACTGTCTAAAAAGAATGAAAACAAGCCAAATAAAGACAATTTTAAAAAATATTTTGCTGTGGTAGCTCTGTGTGTTCCCCCACCTCGACTGCTTTCGTCTATTCTGGGGTTCTGCGAGATCTCCCTTAATATTTAATGTACTGCATCAGCATCGCCTACACATGGTCCCAGACTTGCACGCAAACAAGAGTCCTGCCTCCACTGCCAAACACATGAACCCAGACTCGCACGCAAACGAGAGCCCTGCCTCCACTGCCAAGCACACATTCCACCTACACGGTACACTATTAAATTACAAAACACAGAAGCATTACAAGACTAAATGTAAACGCAGTCTGTGTTCTCTGTCTTCTGATGCATATAAACAGCTTCCCCAATTCATTTCTGCTCCAAATGCACTAAAGGACTCGGGGCTATAATGTACGGAAGAATAACACTTTCCCAGTTTAGCTCATAACATGGGATTTACCACATTAGAGGTTACAGTTTGGATGTAACATCTAGCGTTTTGACACAAAGGTCACGCAAGGGAATTATAAGCTCAGTGTAGAGGTAGATTCACTTGCCCTGCCTGTGTTATGTGTATCTTTAAATCACTCAGAATGCACAGTAAATGTATTTAGATAGACACGGAATTAGAATCACAACAAAGATTTATTCTTTTAAGACATAACCTGTACCTATTTCACATTTTAATGCGTTATGTAAAGATTTTTTCTTTTTGATTTTTTCTTTTTTCTGGAAGGCATGAATCAAAAGTAAATGCAAGGCTAAAGTGTAAATGAGCCTTCTAAATAACACAGATTACAGGATTATCCCAAACAAAGGGCATTAGCCACACTCTCTGCAGCTTAAGGGATCATGGTGGCAGCTGTAACACAACAGGACGACAGGAGTCACAGCTCCTGTCAGCCATGCTCTCAGACTCCATCCTATTCTTTACTCCACAGACTACAAATGAAAGATTTCTAACAGATTTCAGCTCTCGGAGGAGCGCCTGTGCACCGCTTTGATAAAATCACAGCAGACAAAGGCGAAGGAGAGAAATCTTGCAAGTCCTCGTAGCATGCGGGTCGCTATCCAGCGTGCTGAAAAAGGGAGTGGCTTTCGGACGGTCTCATTTTGAGGCCGGCGATGGCCGCGAATCAACCGAAGACCACCGAATCGTCATTATTATTAACACTAATGGTTTTAATTCGAAGTACGAGCAAAAACAATAAAAATAAAAATAGGACAACAATCTCGATTTGTCTTTTTCTCTTATTTCTCCCTGTTTTAAAAAGCCAAGACTTGTGAGCTCTGCAGGCATTCATGAACCGGAGCGTCTATTTGCTGAATAAACGTATTGAAACGACCAAACAAAAGAGCCACCCGTTCCTCCTCTTCTCTCTCGCAGAGGCTATGGCAGCGCTATGAATATTAATGTAAACAGTGGCGCTTTGTGTGGTGGCCAGGGGGCTGCAGGACTCTCCGGGAACAATGATTGTTACAGTCACCAGCTCCGAGTTAAAAAACGCCATGATAGGTCAAATATAATAAAAGTATTTATTAGCGCTTTAAAATGGGTTACTTTTTCTCTTTTAGAACGGGGCTCTTTTAATTATTTGTTTTATAACTGCCTTTGACATAAAGCATTCTTGAATTCACTATATATTTATATATAATTAATTTACAATGATATATATTTTAAAAAAATGAACTGTCACATAAAATATAGAATTATTTAACTCTTTATGAAATTATCACTGTCGTTGTGTTAGGATTTTGCAAACAAGTAAATTCTATAGTCTCAGAGGAAGATATGTTTTCTAACTCGGCCTGCTGGGTTTATTTGTTGTTAACTATATAAAGTGGTGGGCAACAGGAGGCATTTAACCGCTTATTTGAATGGGATTTTACGTCTCGACCTAGGACCCAGCATAGTTGTAAATAAATGACATTAAGTCTACGCTTATAAACGTTTAAACGTTTTATGTCTGACGTCAGGCTTAAAGATTCACGTTTAAATCTGTGCGACTTAAGATCAAACAGCTGGTTTTAATGTGATGTCCTCGACTGTCCTTGTCCTTGAATTGTGTAAGTGCCTTGGAAAGGTTATCTGACTCAACGCTTTTATTTGCTTGGCACTGCGGTACAGGCATGGGAGACTGCGGACCATGTGGAGGGGAGCCACTGTCGGTGTGACACTGTCTAGGCCTGCAAAAGGACAATAGGTAACGTACAGAGCGAAGAGAAACCACAAGTGCAATTGGAAACGAGACAAAAAGTGGACAACAAATCAGACCGATCCTGTGCACCTCCGTGTTGCACACTTTTTCCGAGCAATATTTCAAATTCCTTGAAATGATCTTACAGGTTATATTTTTTTCGAGGACTATCTGCCTCTCGTCCTGTTTCCTCTGAGTGTTAAATAATTTATTTTGGTTACTATTATTAGCCATAGACTGAGCAGCCTGAACAGTTTATTATGTTTAAATATATCAAGCTCTAATTAATAATTACGCAATCCCCAAAAAACTAAATTAACGGTCATTTTTATTTTTCACTCTAATAAATACTTACTGCTCTCCTGCGCGCAATATTAAGCTTTTTATCTTTAGCCTTTGCGCTTATTCTCTGTTTCTTGGTTATTCATTTGCTTCAATAATTTTATGCAAACGTGTCTGGTCTTAATTCGCCTGTTTGGATAAACTGCATTCAAGCAGAGCATTTGAAGAGGAAAAGCTGAATAGGTCGTTTGAGGCTTCAAGGCCCTTGTTGGGTGCTCAGGTCCAGCAGAGACACGCCCAATCCGACCGTCGGCACACAGCAAAGCTAATTTATCAGCGCTCGTCGGATGAAAGGAGACGAGCGCACTGCGAGCAAGCATGGCCATCTTGTAGCCTACGTGAGCGCTGTGAAACTCGGGGAAATGCGCTTAAAATGGAGATGTCCGTGTGCGGCCTTTACTGTCGCGGCCTCTGAGATTTCCAGCCCATTTACTCGGTTACATCGCAACGAGAACCCGGAGGAATTTGGACTTTGTCTGATTCAATGCTAACCAATGGGTGCGTAATCTCTCTCCTCCCCCTCCCTCTCACGGAGTGACTCGACCCTTTTTCCCTCCCTTTGCCTCGCTGGATGGGCCCTCAGCCTCCGAGGCATCATGTTTTGTCTCAGAAAGCCGTCTCCAGCATCCTTGTTCTGCACCAGGCAGAGAAAGCCCGTCCTCCCCCCGCGCTGAACCGCCTCATGGCATTTCTCCCTCTCCATCACTCCGACCCTGCAGGATTCCTACATCTTGACTGCTTATTACGAAAGAACTATAACCAGAGCTGCGACATTTAGGCACTTGTAGTAGCTATGATGCTAAAACGTAAAACGTGTGCTACAGAAAATGGCAGGGGAAAAAAAGAAAAAGAGAATTCTTTCAACGCGGAGGATGACTGCAGGCTGGAGCGCAGCCGGCATGGCGCATCACTCAGTATGAGATTACAAACTGCCTGTATGGATTGTTAATCTTATCGTAATAATAAGGCGTCGCATATTGGACTTAAACTTTTGACTCTAATCCCAACACTCCTGCATGTCTTGGCACAACCACAGATCTGGGTTTTAATCTCCACAAAAAAAAGCATGAGTAAAAAAAACGATGTTACATGGATCTGTCTACGACTAGCTGCATCACATGTGTACACAAAGGGACTGAGATAGAATGTAAGCTACAGCATCTCCCTCACAAATATAAAAGAAATAGAGGCATACGTACAGTAACCATTCTTGACGTACAATGAAAGAAATCTAGGTCCTCCTTTGCACTGGTCTTGAATCTGAAGGCTGAGTCTCTTATATGCTCTTCGGCCTTTATGTTATTTGGCCCTTATGTTCTGTCAGGAGTGAAACTTAAAAGAAAAAAAAAGAAAAAAAGGAAAAAAATACAATCTTCGCCAAGGGATCTCAGCCCTCTGAGATTGTATGTGTCCTCTATAGGATGAAATGAGGAGAAAGGGCTTTTCTACTGGATGATGATGAGGGAGAGCGTTCTCTCCGAGTGGCGTGGGTGATGGTTCAGAAAAAAAGAGAAGCAGTGATCCTCAGCAGGGTGTGTCCAGGGGAGGGTGTTCTGGTTCTGCTGTTTTTTTGTGTGTAATTCCTTGCTCCTCTCGCAGTCTCCTTCTGTGCCTCTGCTGCAATGTTCTTCTTTTATGCGTCCTCCTGGCTGGCAGAGCGCGCTGCTGATTGGCTATTTGTGCAGGGAGGGTACTACATGGCAGCCATTGCAATGCGCTCGTCTCCCATTATCCCCTTCAGGAGAGATCACCGAGAGTCCTCCCCCTCTTCCATCCCTGCCCTTCCATCTCTCCACTCCCTCCTTCTCGCTGCCCTTCCTTTCTTCCTGCCCCCCTCTTCACACACACACACACGCAGAGCAGTGTGAATAGGGCTCCACCTGCACTTTCAGAACAGATGGGTGCAGAAGAAGACAGTGGACTTGTCTCTCTCATTCCCCACACTTTGCACTCACTTCGGCCTCAGCACAGCCCCTTCCTTTCTCTCTTAGTCTTCATTTAGGCCTGCCTGACACCATAGCAAACAACTACACTCCATAGGCCTTTGTCTTTCCAAATAAAAGCAATGTAGAGTGAAGATCAACAGACTTTCTCAGTCCACATTCATAGTTGTGAAGCAAAAAGGAAGACTAGAGAGCTATGCCACAATTTGGCGTGAATTGCAGATACACACAAAGCCTAAGATCCATACGATGGCTGATGATTTCTGGACATCTCATATGCAAGGCAGATGGTTAGCTATAGAGTCAGGTGCAGACGTGGGAATAACAAATTAGATAGCCCTCAAATTAATTCAGGTCTTTTCATTTAAAAATTGAGAACGGTACAGTTGTAGTTCACATCAAGCTGTGCCAAATAGTCTTTTTTTTCCTTTGCTTTATGATCAGAAATGTAATGATTTTTGTCTTGCTTTACGATTCCAATATCCCCATCCTTAGTAGTTATCAGCCCTCTCTGCCCACCTCCTGCTGCTCACTCCTATGTCCCTTGCTGTGTGGTGAGTGCTCACTGAGACATGCTGTTTGGGCTCATCTATAATGCATCCCCTGCCCCGGGACATCATGTGTGACAAATGACCTATTTCTGTGCAGACCCCCATAGGGCCTTGACCTGAGGGGGTGGGTGGGGTATGCGTGCGAGTATGCATAAATCAGTGTATGTTTGTTTATTTGTGCATGAGGCTATGGTTTTTGTTGATGTGAGGAATTGAGATGATGAATGAAGGTTGGTGCTGTGCGTGGAATTAATGCCTCCTGAGTCTTTTTTAACTGTGGATGAGTAGTAAAAGTGTGCCGATTGGTTCATCTCCTCTCCTTTGCTCTCCCTAAGTGACACTGAGGAACCTTCAGGTATCTGTGGTGTTACCATCTGTGGGTGGATGTTGGCTTACTTTCATAATAAAATACAGGGCAGGAATCAGAAAGAACTCATTTAATTTTACTTTGTGTCTCTTACTGTTCTTCACACCTTACAGTCCCGATCACTCTTGTAGACCCCCCTCTTCCTTTCTGTCATTGTCCCACAGCTCTCTTCCAGTTAGATTCTGAACATGGGCTCTGTCTGATATTTTACATAATTGCCTTACATAAGTAGCAAGCTTGGCTCAGAGCTTGGATGATATTAGCGGAGATGAATATTGCATGAGGAAAGCACTCGTTAAGCGTTAATAAGAGGATAGAGATGGAGCCCCACTGTCAGTCTGTCTTAACCCCGCCCCCACCGTTCTGACAAGCAGTGACTCAACTCAGCCTGGATGCGTTGGAGCCTTTGAGTCAGTTTGTTAAAGAGGGAGTGTGCATGTGTGTGCAATAGCACACATGCACGTACGCTTCTACTGGCGTACATGGACGTCTGAGGTGAGACGACGAGATTCGGTCATTAGGTGCTTGTGTTTTTTCCACCTTTGTTTGCTGAATAAAAGCGGCTCTTGTAACACAAAGGCGCCCAGGACTGTCAACTGACTGCAGGCCCACTTACAGTTCACACTTAATGTGAATAAATGGGCTTAATTGTGGCCCCTCATTAGAGCCCTGGTTAGTAGCACGGCAGCTGAATCCTCCTCTGTGAATAAGAGGGCATTTAAAGCTCCTATTGTGTATTACTGAATCAAAGGATCAAGCATTGGTTTTGCTTAGAAACCTTTTTGTTATTCCACTGATTATTTTCTTATTGTTGAGGGTTCTCCACTAGTGATGATTAGGAGTCTTGTTGGGGTGGTCCTTTTCTCTTTGTATATTGTGGAATGCACCTTGATGCCAAAGAGCTGAATAAAATTAATACACTGATTTTGAAGACCGTCAGCATTCATAGGAAGCTGCTAACTCTTCAAATAGCCTAGAAAGTACAACAGGAGCAAAAATTGATGCATCTTTTATGATACATTTTTATATATACAGTAGATCTGCCAATACAGTGATAAATATGTCATATATTAGACATCTGGGTGGTGAATATAGGTTTGTTGAAGAATTGAGGTCTAAATTCGTTAGGTTGGATTTTCTGTTCTTCATCTTTTTTATTCTCACAGTATTACGTCAAAAACCAGTGCCTGTTGCCATTGCCCTGTGGTAAGGTAGTGGCCTTGTGTGTGTGTGTGTGTGTGTGTGTGTGTGTGTGTGTGTGTGTGTGTGTGTGTGTGTGTGTGTGTG
>NW_005187659.1:46679-106060 GCF_000239375.1 Pundamilia nyererei | reverse complement strand
GAGAGAGAGAGAGAGAGAGGAGACAGGCGGAGTGAGAGAGTCACACTATGACAGCGTATCTGGGGGATGGGTAGGCTGATTCAGCCTCAGGTCTGGTTAATTCGGTGGTCTCTCCACCAGGCCTGACTCTTGGCAGTCCAGGGTTCTGTGGCAGCAGCAATGAAGCAGTTCTTGCTTTCAGGAAAGGTTCCAAAAATAAATTAGCCTCTTTTTGAAAGGACATTTGTTGATAATGGCAACTGGCCTAATTCAACCCTTTATGTATTATTTGGCAATTTTCTTGCAGTCTCCCTCATGGGTTCACTCTTGCACTTTTTCTCTGTCTCTCTCCTCTCTTTCTCTCTATATCCCTCTCTCCCTCTGTCTGTCTGGATGTGTTGTCTCTGGGCTATTATTAGAGTAGACAGGCTGGTGGGAGGAAGTCTCTGAAGTAGACGCTCTTGTCATTTTTTTTATTTATGTATTATATTCTGCTTTCCATGTGCCTTTTTAATTCTCGGTGTACAGTATCTGTCTTTTGTTTGTATTAAGTGTAGGTGATGCGTTTAACCTCTTTAGACAATGTAACTGTTCCACATTTTTATCATTTGATTAAAGGAAACATCGCACATATGCTTGTCCCTGTGATTATCTGCTAATCATAACGTTATTGCTGCTACTGATGTGAATTCATGTGGGTTTGAGGAAGGACTAACCTCCTTTAGTGAGACCATGTATTACTCAAAACCTTTTTAAATATAAAGCCATGCTTATGAATCTTTCATTTTGTCCTGTCTGAGGTGGTATCTGGGGAGAGACCTTAAATACACAAAGCTCTTAGACATTCTCTTTGTTTCTTTTCTCGCCTCAGTTCCTGCTGCTCCATTTCTATCTGACATGGAGGAAAAATCATACATGTGGCACAACAGCAACAGAGGAGGTGTGAGCGTGCCCGTTCTGTCGAGCTGAGGTGTTTTTAGCTTTATTTACTCTGCAAATGCCTCGACTTACAATGAACGGTAAATACTGTAAACAGCTATCCTCCCTCATCCTGGAATCTACTTATTGTGCTTTCATGTACACTTTGTTGTGGTGTTTACTCGATAGAGGGAAAGTCGATTATTAGATAGATAACATAGGCTTTCCAAATTGGATATTATAATGTTTCCTAGAAAAGCTTGTGTAGCCAGTGCACTCTATTTCTTCCCCCTATACTGTCTTCTTTTCCTCCTCTCCTCTTTCAATCTCTGGCTTTTACTCCCTGTAGTCCAGCTTTCTCCCCCTCACAGTCCGTCCCCTTTTCAGTAATAGGAGACTTGAAATCAATAGCACATTAGTCTGGCCGGAAACTCTTATGAAATTAAATATAAATGACTGAGATTGCAGCTCTACCTGCTGCTGACAGAGATGCATGATGGCTCTTGGGGATTTTTTTTTTCTTTTCGTTCCTCTCTCCAGTAAACAGTCAGGCCATTTTGTGCTGTTCCTACAGCTTACCGGGTCACTGGGATACCTAGTGTTTTTCTTGGCGATTAGTGTGCAGCACTGTAGACTTTGATTGGCTTTGTTTAGGGTTTGACATTTTTTCCTCTGTGTTGAACAATGACCAATCTGATAGCATAATCTGATAGAGCAAATGGCATCGTGGACGTCACAAAGCCGCGACAGCTCAGGAGGCATGAAGAATCAGCCGGCCACACCCATCCTCCAAATACAGCAGCAGCGCCATTTGAATATGAATGAGCACTCTGGTTATTAGCAGATTGCATCTTACTTTTTGCTCTCCAGTATTTTCTCCAAATACAATGTGTGCTTTTGCTTTCATTAAGCTTTCAGGTTTGCTGCTCTGTACTTTTATTCTGGAACTTTTTACATGTAAATTTTGTTGCTTGGTCGTCTTCCATTTTCATTAACTGCTTCAGCGTGTAAAGTGCAACAATTTCTTTTAACATTCTGTTTGGCTTAAAAGCATAATTTGCAAGGTGGCTGGAGAGTGCTGGCTGGTGGGAGGAAAGTAATATGAGACAAAAAGCCACTGCATGCGCTTCTGGGAATTGGTGGAGGCTTGGACAACAGTAAGCTAATACACATAGATGATATAGAAGTAGATGTATTTGCGAGCTATATTTCACCCCATCAGAGATGAAACGGTTTGTGACAGATGGACTGATATTGTTCTCCTGTATGGCCCATAAGTGTAGCCCCTCCTGCTTTCCCTCCCTGACAGATGTAGGGGGAGGACCACAGTACACTCTTCTTTCTTTCAATTGATTTTGGTGCTTGAACCCTTAGGGAGTAGAGGATGGTGGTGGGATGGGTATATGGAGATGTTTTAGCCATTTCCTGCAGCACAGAAACTATAAAAAAGACCAAAGCAAAGGCTTTAAACCACTCAAACATACAGGCATATATCTGCATGTATTCAAATATGGCTGCACTCTCATAGCAGTGTGCACTCTGTGCACCGCTCTGACTAGAGCTTGGATGGATATTTCCATAAATCTTGGTTAGTGAGTGACAGGCTCACATGCATTCATGCATGTAATGTAGGCAGAGGAGAAAATGTGGCTGCTCATATTTACAGGGTGGTGTTCAAGAAATATACAACTGATTCACTAGATTATATTAGCGCATAACTATGGAATAATGTTTGTGTTGTTAGCAAAATTGCTATTATTTCTTTTTATTATGCCCTCTGGATAAGTTGACTGCCAGGAAATTCTGGATTGTGTGTTTTTTGGGGTAGTAATTAAGCTGATATCATGTGATTCAGCAATGATTACCCCCTGCACCAACGCCGACTGTAGGATCAACATTAGGAGACTTAACAGCTGTCTGAGAGCAGATGTGTCCTGTTGCTGCACCCATTCTGTGTCCCTGGAGGGGAGAGGTCAAGACAGGGGTGGAGGTTGAAGCAGAGATCGTCTCCCGAGGATGCTCCATGTTGATGCTTTAAAAGAAACTTTTAAAAAAGAGAGAGAGCAGCTGCCTGACCATTGTATAGCACACCAGTATAAGATGGAGATTAGCATTATTGATGACAATTTTCATCTGGTGTAATTCCTCCACCCTGCGTTAAGAGCAGCTGCTGAGCAAGCAAGGTCTCTAATGACATATATATATATATATATATATATATGTGTGTGTGTGTGTGTGTGTGTGTGTGTGTGTATGTATATAAACATTATATATAACCATCGAAAGTGTCATGAAAGGTTATTTGGTGGGTTTTTGTTAGCTTTTCTCTGGAAGGTTTTAGTTATTTTGCCAGTTTCTATTGGTTCTAGTGATGCTCTGGAAGCAGACGCCAGTTAAAAAAGAAGTGCATAATGATTTTAATAGGACTCCCTGGTGGGGCTGGATATAGAGGGGACGTGCCCTGGCCATGGGCGCGTGGCAGCAGAGCAGGTGGATGACGGGCAGCTGAGTTCTGGCTCTAAGGGGAGGGGAGGAGGGGCTCCATTTTGGAGGACTCTTGGGGTTGAGAGAGACCCTGAAAAAAAGGCAACCCCATCTGGAACTGAGGTGGGGGCTCTGGTGTGAAAGAGATCTAGTGGGTGGTGTCTGACACTCTCTCTTTTGTTCTTTGGTAACACAACAGTGATGGTGGTGGTGGTGGTGGTGGTGGTGGGGGCTCTCACTGCCGTGGGGGCTGGGCACACAAACAATAGTGCCGATCTAAGGATTGAAAGCCTTCGATGAACAGAAAGGCAAGGAAGCAGGCAGGGAAGGTGTGGACTGAAGGATAAAGCAGGGATGGGTTCAGCCTACTTATAGGAGGTGGGTTTTCAACCAGGCAAGGACGTTGCAATGTCACATAAAAACACGGTACAAATACTAAGTGAGCTCATATTGAAATGCTTGTTGCAGACATTTAGAAATATACTTACTGTAGCTCTTCAGGTTATGCCTGAGACGTGCTGAATACACACATGAATGCAGGGCAGATAATAGAATTTTTATTAATAAAGGAATCAATTATAGAGAGCCCCATCGTCCAATAAATTAGAATTTGTTGGATCTTGGGGCAGAGGAGAATGAAAGATGAGTGTTGGCATTGTGGTGGAAGCGTGCCTGCATAGAGGGAGAGATGGCGAGTATGAGCTTCATTTATTTTCATTAGCAGTGTCTATGGGCCAGAGTCGTGCCTGCTGCGAGCTCTAATGCAGCTCTTGAGTGCTACATGCATACATAAACATATATCCTAGAGACATCTGTCTTTGCTCAGCTACAGCCACGCTTCTGTCATGCGAGGTTTATTTTTCCTTGGTTCATTCCTTCTCTTCCCATTTTTCACATCTCTGCTCTACAGTTCTTGCCATTCATCAGCCATCTCGCAGAGGACAGCCGAGTACCTGCAGCAGCTCTCCAGGGTGCTGAATTGGAGAACTGTGGGGTAGAAGGAGTGAGAGTTGGGTGGCGGGGTTGGGCTGCAGCACTAAGCATGGCTATATAATTTCCTCATAGTAGGCGTGGGGTATGGAATGGTGATTGCAGGCAGGCAGACAGGAGGGAGATGTAGACCTGCCATTATCATAAACTGAAAAGTCCTCCATTAGAGGGGAGAGTCAGGGCCAATGTCATTCCTTATGTGTTCAAATACGACAGAGAAAAGAGCTGGTCAAACGGTAAGCTTAAAACATCGTTAGTATCTCCCTTATAGGTGTTTGCCTTTGAAATATGTAAGTATTTTTGTGCTCACCAGTATGACTTTCCAACACGGCCAGTAAACAAAGCTGTAGTCCTTTTCTGTCTCCTTGCAGAGGTCAAATTTACAGATTGAATCTTAAAAAACACCAACCAGGCAAGGGTTCCCCTTTCTGCAGTCACGGTGAACAGCCCCATCTGCTGGTTTACTGCAGGTGTAACACGCTGTGTTGTCTTGAGTGGTCAGAGCAAGCTGAGTTGGCATGCTGCTTTGTGCTTTATGACGCATGAACTGTGTGGCCGCCCCTGACAACAGCAATGAACAAAACAAGAGAAAACAGTGAGTCCTTTTCCACCTAGTTATTAATGACGGTCAAAGTCATGTTATCAGAAAACCTTCTTTGTGAAAGTAACAGGACTTGAAATGTTTTTGGTCCACTTCCTAAATTTTAAACAGAAATGAAACCAATGAAACCTAAACCGATGTGGATATGCGGCATGAACAGGTCGCTCTAAACCGGTCAGGTGAGATTTCTGCGTTAGCAGATGGTAGACATGATAGCCTCTTTGTGCAAAGTGGTCAAACTGACGCGGAAGGATAGTGAGGCCGGACGTAAAGTGATTTTTTCACAGCATTGTACAATTTTAAAGGCGCAGATCAGATTTTGTAATGTTAAAAGTTCTTACGTGTTTAAAAAGGGTTATTGGTTATGTATACTGAAAACGTAGTGTTGTAACTCTGTTTATTTTGATCGAAAAACCAATAAGGAAAGACGATCGCGTTTTATTTTGAAATAATACCGGATGTAGTATAGGTATGCTTTACAGCACGGCCGCGGTTCAGCTCCCGACCGCTAGGAGGAACAAGTAGGGATCCCTGCCCGGTCCCAGCGTGGAGAAGGAAGCGGTCTGAGAGTCCGCATCCCTGCACAAGCGGGACAGAGCGAAACCTCGAGAGGAGCAGACCACTTTCAGTTTTTATTCGAAGACTTTTCCTTACATGGGGACGAGAAATGTCATCGACTCCGAGCGAAAGGAGGGCTTTTGCTCATAAAATCAACCGGTGAGACAGTGACAGAAGTTATTGTTTAACGGCTACTACACTGCCGCTTGCTTTGCTTGAGAATGACCTGCAGGAGAGACGGTGCATATAGCCACTAAGCTAGGATTTGTAAGGTATCACAAAGCATAAACCGCTTGGTATAAACACACCTGTAGCCTAATACCACAAGAAAGGGGTTTAGTCACGTAGTTTGCGCTTTCTTAATGGGTGTCTTGCACTTTTGCGAGTTTAATAACCTGTTTTCTACACGTTGTCGTAGCATCGTAAGAGCTTTGTTGTCAACAATGATTGGGCTACTTAAGTAAAACAGCGCCGAACCAAAGGCTGCTCTGCTATTAAGGTGTGTACTTTAAGTGGGAGTATTTGTTTCGGAGTAATAATAAGAGAAATACTTCGCCTCGTGGGAATATATTAGTAACCTGTTTCTACATGTTGTAAACTGGTTCTGCCTCTCCGTTAAAAGTGGTGCTGCATGCGTTAGAAATGCACTGTTTCATCACACTGAACATATGGTGATCACATTCCAGGTAAAATTGTCAAAACTCGTCACACCTGTCACCTGAGTGTTTGAATAACAACTGCACCAAAACTTGTGTGGGTGTGTGGAGGTGTTGGTAGGGAAGTAGCTCCCTGTTTGTTACAAGTGTTTCCCCCCCTAGCTATTCACCTCAGCTTCAATCAGTTCATTTTATAGTCCGTTTCATCAAGAAATAAACATGATGCTACATTCTGATGTAAGTGTATAATTTCTCTATAACGCATCCTAAAGAGGAATTCTCAATCGCCCACCCCATTCCTAAAATCCCGACTTTTTAGTGAGACCAAGAGCATTGTTTAGCGCCGGATGCAGGAAAGGGTGGGAAGGGGTGTTCTGGCTGTTGACTTTGCAGTTGATAATGTTCCTTTTTCCTGTTTTAAATGGAGGTGTGCAGAGAAGCTGCAGAAACTCTTTCCAGATTGCCAGTAATGTAGTACTAGTTCTTAAAAGTTCAACCTGAAAGAAATGCATTCTGATTTGTCATCACAAGGAGATCTTAGCTCTGTATTGGAGATGGAAGTGGAGGTCACTAGTCTTAAGGAGTCCTTGTGGTTTTGATTGATGTATGACATGAACCTTAGCAATGTAATCACAGCAGAAATGTTGAAGCCTTTGCAGCTGTGTATATGAAAGAAACAGACATGTGGTTCTAGAGGAGCAGCTGCTTGCTGTCTCTGGGAAAGGATTGTTTTTTTTTCCTTCTCTTGCTTTGTCTGTCTTTAAGCCTCCCTTTGCCGTTAGTTCATAAAGGCCAGGGACGGAGCTCTGGCTCTGTGCCTGCTCTGTGAGATCGGATCGGGTCCCTTTTCAGAACAGCTGCTGCCCTTCAGCATTGCTACTAGTACCAGGAGATGAAAACGGTGATAAGGGGTTCACAGATTCTGTGGGGTAGGATTTGAGAAAGTGCAGACGTCACTTCCTGAATAGTTGTAGACACTTAAGCTGTTAAATGTAAATACTTTTTATTTTTTAAAAAGTAAAAATAAATAAATAAATGTGAAGGACCTCTTACATTTAATTGGATTTTGATTTTGTTATTTGCACCCATGTTTTATTTCTAACCTACAATCCTTTCTATTGTTCAGGACGGTTGCTGCAGAGGTCAGAAAACAAGTGTCCAGAGACTATGGCTCACCTCAGTTGTCAAAGAAACGAGGAGGCGCGCACCACCCTGTGAGTCACCCTGTGTTTAACCTCTCAGAGTTACTGCCCGGCAGCCCTGAAGCTCAAATTAGTCAGGCCAGAAATGGATGGGTGTAACTTTGTAAATGAGTACTGAGTTTAGATACAAGGAGGAAGATATTACTTAGGTGATTGCAGTTTTAATTAGTGTTCACAGCAAGTGGCTTTGAAGCAAGCATACCTGCTCTCACTCAGCTGTGTTGTTCTACAGCTAGGCAAGGTCTCACCATGAACGCTTAAGAATAGAAGAAGGGATGGTTATATCAGGTGATTTGTCTTGGAAATTGTCTTGTGTCTTGTTATAAACATGCCAGTATGGTTTCTAATTAACCCAGAAGAAATGTAGAATTCTCTGTGATCTTCTAACAGACAGTCTGGTAGACATAGGTTGTGGAGTAGAGCCTTGTTTTTACTTGCAGTGAATTGGGCCATATGAAAAAAAAGATGACAACAACTTAGGGTTTTTTCCATTTAGACAGGGGCTGTAGCAGTAGTTCCTGTGGGGGATTCTGCTTTTGATTAAACAGATAAAAAAGAAAGTACATGCCTTGTTCAAAATTGAGAAGTGAAAACCAAAACTGTAAAAGAAATGGATAACCTTGTTTAGACACAGTATTTTTCTTTCTTTTTAGCTTGCATAGAGATATATAGAGATATATATGTGGTACAGGAAGTTTTTGTTTACCAACCGTGTGTGGATCTTTTATATTTTTCTGCCATTCCTGTCGTAGTGGGTTCCCATATTAAACATGGCTAGTTTTAAATAATCGGATCAGCATTTGTGAAAGTAATCTCTTGCACTGCGTTTTATTGTTTGGTATCAGAACCTTGGTTTTTGCTGTTGTATGTCTATGTAATTAATAATTTGGGATACTCCTAATGGGGTCTTCTCAAACAAGCTTTGGCTGCGAGCACAGAAGCCCTACCCATGTGCTGGTTAAACCTTTTGTTTGGGTGCGACAATCAGTCAGGAAAACAGTTGAATTAAAAGGGAGAAGAGAGCTATAAGGTTGTTTCCGACAGAGGATGAACTCAATAAGTTCAATAAGTTCCAATAGTAAATAAACCTGGATTATTTTGAACGGTTAATCATCCAAAGCTACTCTGATCCAAGAGTAAATATAAGAAGCAAGAACGCATTGAAGTCTCTGACATGATGAATTTAGTGAAAAATGCCAATAAAAATGTAATAACTCCCCAGAAGCTGATTTTTTTCCCTGTGAATGCCACTTAATTAAAAGATAACCATTGCTTTCACATGTTTACCCTTTCTGTGATTTTGTATTAAAGTGGTAATGCTAGAAATTGTGGGCACATCATAGTAATATGTACATAATAGTTTAATGCTGACTGACAGCTTCCACTGACGGAGGTGGTTGAGCCGGTGGACTTTGAGGAGTATGTGAGCAGTCATGCTCCTGGGGTGGAGCCCGGCCCTCTCAAGCAGCTAATGGAGTTCCCGTCAGATGACCTGGAGCTCCTCCACCTGGACAAAGACTGCAATACACTGGAGCCCCCACTGCCTGAGGAAGAGGAGTAAGTCCGCTAGTCTGCTAATGGCCAGCACAATCCTCATACTAAACTCTCAAGTCCCATTTATGGTCTTGACATTACTACACAAGCAGAGCTTTAATATCACTGTAATGGATAAACATCACTACAGATAGGAACAAAGCCTTCTCTCTGTGAACATAAATATTAAAAGCATGCTTTGCTCAATTATTCATGTGTTTTTCAATGTAGCTCGCTGGATTCCAGAGTGAGAGATGCCTTGGCTGTCTACACAGATGACTGGCTTGTCATTCAAAGAAAGTAAGTGGTCACAGTCGGGGTGTCAGCTAAATTAACCTACAGTATGCGTTTCATCTATTTTGTAATAATGTGCACCACATTTCTGTGTTCACTCCACATGTGATTGACAGTTACATTATTAGTTGGACAACTCTTCTTCTTCTTCTTCTTCAGATATCAGCTCTATAGCACCACATACACCCCTCACAACTCTGAGCGGCAGAGGGAGAGGCAACGAGGGCTGGTCAAACAGACCTTTGAACTGGATGAGGCTGCTGCAGCTGAGCGCCAGGAAGACCAGGTAGACGACTGCGATGTTCAAAGACCCTGTAATCTTAAATGCTGATGGGCGTTCAGTGAGGTTAGGTTCATGAAACATGTTTTAGTATTGCCGGGAGTAAAGGTTTTCCAGCTGTCACACACTAAAAGTGCTGTCATTTAATACACAGGCTAAGAGAGAGAGTTGCCAGATTGCTGGGTGTCTCATTATCACAGAGAAAGGCAGTATGAGTTGTATTCTGGTCAACAAGCTAATTATATGAAAAATGACTAATGGATAAATGGATAAATGTCTTATCCATTATCTATTACATTTTCCCCACATGAGTCATATCAGATGGGTAATGGGATATGTAGCATTGTAATTCTTATAACACATCTTTGCCTGGAAGGGGGAAAAAAATCAAACAGAAAAACACATGACCTCACCTCTCAATCTTGTGTGGTTCAGGATGACGTAAAGCGGCGGTCAGTCAGCATCGATGAGACTCCTCGCGGCAGCTGGGCCTCCAGCATCTTTGACCTGAAGAATTCGTCTCCAGACGCTCTCCTGTTAACTGTGCTGGAACAAACAGCTGCAGAGGACATGGACCACCGCAATACCGAGGCACGACAGCAGGGGCGCCACAATGACCTGCTTGGCCTGTTCCCTCCCCCTGATGAGGTTTGTGTTTGATTCTCTTATATCTGACTCTGTTGTGGTTTAAGTTAGAAAAAACAGTGCAAATTAAAAATGATTATGATTTATAGCTATGATCACAAATTTAGTTTAAATAAGAGTTATTCAGGGTTCTATACTGTCAACATAGGGTTTGGCTTACATGCTCCATAGTGTAGTGGTTAACACGTGTATAATATGCTTAAGATCCTGGGTTAAAACCAGGAGGAGACTCATATCCCTGGGGTTATTTGAGGGAATCTGTCATAAAAAAGTCTGTGCCAAGTCAAATATGCAGATGCATCTACTCTGGTAACCCCTTGTGAATAAGAGAACAGCTGAGAGAAGCTTTAGGTTTACTCTGTTTAGAGGAAACACATCACACTGATAATGAATGCTTATCACTCCGGGTCACAATTTCCTGGTGAGAAACATTCTATTATAAATTTTGTGGCAATAAATACCCATGATTGTATGAGTATTACCCATTAGTGTAATATTTTGGCACACAGAGCAATTTCCACGGTGCTGATTTCTCTGCATGGAGCCATGATGAGTTGTAACTGTAGATGAAAGTCAGACACAAATATGAGGCCGTCATGGAGACGAAAATTCAAATTGGGGGTTGCCACAGAGCAAATACAGCAACATGTTAGAGCAATACTGGGAGCATTGACAGAGGAAGCTATAACAGTGGAGGGAAAAAAAGAGTATGCTCATAAGAAGGATGAAATCAAAAAAGCTATATGAGCAAGCTAATGTTTTAGTTTTCTTTGTGTGAGATATAAGACGTCAGCAGGAAGCAAACATAAGCGTCTGTATCGTTTGATTCTGAAAGCTCACTTTGCTCATTTTGGCTGAAACACAATGCTGCAGTTTTTGAACTAAATCTGGGTCAGCAGCATTTCTAAAAGTCTTTTTAGTGGTTCTAAAATGTCTTATCAGTGCCGGCGTTAGGCATAAATGTTGTAAAAGTTTAAAACTAAAACTTGTTAGTGTGAATGTACCCTGAGAGTTGTTTCTCTCTTATGGTTCACCCCGTGAGAACCTTGAAACAGCCCACGATCTAATTATTCTGTTATCAAAAAATAGATTTTGGAATTATCGATCTTAAGTGCAGCGTTTCTGTGGGCTAGTTGTGTAATGAATTAAGTGCAACAGCTTAGACTAGCAGCACACTGGAAGTACTGAAGGAACTTGGAGCTGTGTAAATGGTGATATTGCTGGTTTTCCACCAACATGGAGTCTAGAACTAGTATCGTGGCTGTGGGAGAGACTTGAGCAAGACATTCAGCACTGATTCAACCATGATTTCTGGTGGACAGAAATTAACTCCATAGCTAGTAACGTTGATTTGGTCATAATGTGGGCTGGTTAGATAGACCAACAACACTTCATTGGTGTTTAAAAAAAGGCATTACTGACATGCACGCTAAAATGAAAAAGTAAGCACCTTTTTTAGTCAGTGACAATAAAACTGTATTTATCATTTCCACTCCTAACTAAACAGTGCTACGAATTGAAGGCAAACCAGACATCTAAAAGAAAAGCACTGACCACACAGAGCTAAAGCTGCAGGGAGCAGAAGACTCTGGCAGCAGAGTTTATAAATGCCGTTGCCATTTGTTCAGCTCAGAGCTATTGAATGTTCCCATAAAGTGAATGTCCATAATGTCTGCAAATCCAGCCACTTCAGGAGAACTGTTTGCTTTCCTTCCCTCAGTGTTCTCCTTTTCTCACTCATCCTTTTTTTAATGTATGTGTACACTTCACTGTTTCTCTGCCACTATGTTGCCATGACATCTGTGTAAATGCTATGCCGGGGTCTTGTTTTCCTTTCTGTGTGGCAGGATGAAGCAGTAGAGAGATGCTCTCTTCCTGAAGTGCCCAAGGAACATTGTGGCCAGAGGATCATGGTCAAGTGTTTGTCTCTGAAGTAAGGAACATTTGGAGTCTTGCTCCTGGCATTTGTATCTTCATGCTCTGGTTATTATATTTATTACAAATACCCCAATGCACTCCTTATTTGACATTGTTTATTTTGTATGTTTTTCAGGTTTGAAATAGAAATCGAGCCAATATTTGGAACACTCGCCCTTTATGACATCAAGGAAAAGAAAAAGGTTTTATTTCTTTTTGTTCCATTTGATTAGTTCTTATTTGGCATAATGAGTCTTCTTTCAATGAGTTTCACTCTGTAAAACCACTTACATAATGCTGAGCTCATACTTCACTAATTTAATTTCCCTCTTCTCAAAGAGGCCTAAGTGGTCTTGCGGTTTAGATCACTGAGTCAAAACTGAATTAGCATCCCTTGACGTGCATTTCCATTATCATCTTTCCTTCCCCTGCCTCCTCTGATTCCCGCTTATCTTTCCTCCCAACAGATCTCTGAGAATTTCTACTTTGACCTTAACTCGGATCAGATGAAAGGACTCCTAAAACCCCATACACCTCATGTCGCCATATCTACATTGGCTCGTTCCGCCATTTTCTCCATCACATACCCTTCTCCTGACATTTTCCTGGTCATTAAGGTACTGAAAAACTCAACTACACATGTACAGTGCTGGGAAAATGCATTTGGTTTGTTTTCTTAGTTTTTGGCATATTTGAAGATCTGAAACAATTGGATGTTTCAGATCTTCAAACACATTTTAATATTAGACAAAGATAAATCAAGTAAATAAAAATGCAGATTTTAAATGATAGTTTCATTTATTAAGGGTAAACAGCCATCCAAACCTGCTTGGCCCTGTGTGAGAAAATAATTGCCCCTTAAACCTAATAGCTGGTTCTGCCATCCAAGATAGCAAGAACTGCATTCAAGGATTTGCCATAACTGGCAGTGAGTCTTTCACGTCGCCGTGAAGGAATTTTGGCTTGCTATTTTTTTGCACAATTGTTTTAATTCAGCCACATTGTAGGGTTTTTGACCACGAACAGCTTACCATTTGGATTATGCACATTTATGAAATGCTGTTTTGGTTTTATGCCACATGTAACAGGGTTCAAGCCTTCCAGTAAGTTCAGCTTTTGTCTCATCAGTCTGCAGAATTTTCCTAAAGGTTTTGGGGATCATTGCGAAGCTTTTTGGCAAGTATGAGATGAGCCTTTGTGTTCTCTTTGGTCAGTGGTGGTATTGACTCTGGAACTCTACAATGGGTGCCATTTTTGCCTAGTCTCTTTCTTACTGTCGAATCATGAACTCTGACCTTAATTGAGACAAGTGAAGCTTAGAGTTCTTCAGATGTTTTTCTGAGTTCCATTGTGACCTCCCGGACCTCCTCCTCCATTGATGCATTTTAAGATCTTTTAGCCTGCTTCACCTGGTCATACAGGTTTTATTTAAGTGATTTCTTGATTTTCTTGAACAGTAATCAGGTCTGTAGAATGGGCTGGCCACTTGGGTGTTGCAAAAAAAACTAAATACAAAACTGCATTTTGTATTTACTCAGGTTATTTTTGTGTAATTGTAAAATTCATTTGATGATTTGAAACATGTTTGGCAATTATGCAAAAAGACTAAAAAATCAGAAGAAGAGTGCAAATACTTTTTGACAGCGCTGAACATCAACAACAAATATTACTTTAAATCACATAATTGCTCTCAGTGAGTTAAAAGTGCATTTGCATGTGTTTTTTCAGCTTGAAAAGGTCCTTCAACAAGGAGATATTAGTGAATGCTGTGAGCCCTACATGGTTATGAAAGAATCAGATTCATCTAAGGTAATGGAGCCAAAATGTTCTTTAAACTGTTGCAATGCTCAGAGCTTGCAGCCGCCATGCACGTGGGACCCTCTTACTGTCTAGTCACAAGAATTACTCAATTTTGTCAGGGTGGCTGCAATATTTACTGTCGTCTTTGGCAAGCCAATACTGGCTCTTGCAGATGTTTTAGGCTGTTCAGTATCTTTTCAGATCATATTTTGTTCCACTGCAGCACAAGGAAAAGCTAGAGAAGTTGCGCCTTCAGGCAGAGCAGTCGTGCACGCGTCTCGGCTGTTTTCGCATGCCTTTTGCCTGGACGGCCATTCACCTTCTCAACATCGTCAGCAGTGTGGGAGGTCTGGATCGGTCTGATCCGGACTCTGATTCTGGTACTGCTGATTATATACATATATTTCATTGATAATTTCACATGTGCACGTACACTGATGAGCCACAACATTAAAACTACTGACAGGAGCATCACCGTGGTAGAATGGAACATGATGCTGGGAAACCTAACATTCGTGTAGATGTTAGTGTGATGTGTGCTGTCCACTTAAACACTGTTGCAATGTCAGCAGTGTCTCGCAGCTGGCCAGTGTGCCTTACAAAAGAAAAAATGCTCGGGAATTGCTCGAGGAACTCAAAAATCCCAAAATATTGCCCTAGTTTCTGCACTGTGCATATGTGGAATGCATCGTCACTCATCCAAAGGCCCCACACTCCAAATCTCACAGGGTCCACTGCTAACTTCCTGGATTCAGAAACCACAAAACACAATCAGAGGTTGTGTTTCCGGGTCAGAGCTGTTTTAGCACCTGGAATGGACCTACACAATATCAGGCAGCTGGTGTTAATGTTGTGGCTGATCACTGTATGCAGACCATTTGCCTAATTACAGTAACAAATGTCTCCTGTCCCTATAATACACACCTTTGGGTCACTGCTAGAGCGAAAAGGTCATGGAACGTGGAACGAGAGAAAGAAGAAGGGGTTCGAGCGGATGAGCATTGGTGATGACATGTGTAACTTTGCCACTTTCCGTCCTGCAACACTCACCGTTACCAACTTCTTCAAGCAGGTATTTAGAAGTGCACATGTGTAGATCTGTCCTTACAGTGAGGTAAACTACCCATTATTTGAATGGGGTTGTTGAATATCACTATAGAAACAAAACGTGAGACATAATAAATAACTGCATAAAAAGTAGAGTTTCATTTTTCTTTCTACTGTCAACAAGCACTTATTTAAAGGTAATCAGTGGAATTCTCTATATATTATTGTCACATTGTTACTTTAAATAATGACAAGTGTCCAGAGAAAGTTATTGTCTTGTGAATTGCTGCTATATAAATAGAATTAATAGTATGAAATTAACAGTATCTAATAAAAGACATGGGAATAAATAAATAATAAATAAATAGCCCCAGTGCTTTAAAACTACTTTTTCTGCTAACCTTGGGCAATACTGTCCATTTAATTATTAATCTTTTAAAAAAAAAGATTATGCTCTCTGAGCTGTTGCACCATAGTTATCAGTGAATTGTTGTGAAAGCACAGTCTATGCAGACATCCCTTTTTATATAACTGTGAATCAAGAGTGTATTTCTTTCCAACGATGGGACACTTGTCACCATAACCTGAAGGCAACCCTGTTTTTCAGACCACTTATATGCTATATGTTATCCTAGTAAAATCCATGAATGTGGTGTGATTTATTAAAGTCAGTTGTCAAAAAGCCTTTCCCTCCAAAATGTTAGTTTTTATAAAAGTGAAAAACTGCAGCCTGTTTTTACTCTTTTTAATTTAGTAGAGACAAATGAAACAAAGCCTGTGAGTGTGTCCGCTATGTGACATACTCCTCTCACTGCAACATGTTTCTAACACACCCTCTTAATCATGGCAGTGCACTTAAATTGTCAGTGCTCTGGTCATTCTTCTAAACCTGACTGCATTTAACTCCCTCCCCAGTGTCCACTTTTAGGGTAAGACTGAACTGAACAAAGACGCTGACCTGTTCTAAACATATATATATATTTTTTTTTTTAAAAATCCATATAAGAGGGATGATCAAAAAATGCTTTTCAAATAAAATTGAAACAGTTTTATAGAGAACTGCTCTTTTGTTTACCAAGGAGGGGGATAGGCTGAGCGATGAAGACCTTTACAAGTATCTTGCAGATATGCGCAGACCGTCCTCTGTTCTGCGCCGCCTGAGGCCTGTCACAGGTAAACCCAACACGTTTCTGTTGTCTAGGAAAGGTTCACCCAAAGCTTCATGGGTGATTTTAGATGCACTGTTTATATGTCTCTGTTTTAATCCCCGACCTGCTTTGCCTCTCAGCCCAGTTGAAGATCGATATCTCTCCAGCTCCAGACTTGCCTCATTACTGCCTCTCACCAGAGCTGCTTCATGTGAAGCCATATCCAGACCTGCGTGTTCGACCAACCAAAGAGGTGCTGGAGTTCCCCGCCCGCCAAGTATACACACCGCACACTACCTATAGGTGAGCGTTCATCTTACAAAGGCACACACATATGAACACACTGTGTATGTTTGTTTTATAGTAAGTTTACCTATTAAGCAAATATACATTGACCTAGTCTGGGCCTCTTGTGTCTATTTGATTATTGATTTTTGACAGAGTCTGATATTCTTCAACCTTTAAGTCAATAGTTAAAGGAGAAAAAGAGACATTTTTCCAGCATTTTGTTTTTAATCTGAATTTGTTTTTACTAATGTTATTTTCATGTAGAATATGAGCATAAAAATACAAAAAACAAACAAATTGTTTTTATTCTATGTACAGCGTATACATATAATACTGGTTCACCAAACACAATCTTTAATAATTTAACAGCTTATTTTAAAAAGCAAATTTACAAAGCAAACTGATGTAAAGACACAAAAATAATGCACAAAATATAGATTACAGGCACGATAACAAGGATGTAATTATGAAGGACCCAAAATATATATTTTCTGCCAGTGCAGTTGATCTATAGCATCCATAGCAAGGTTGGAAGGGAGTGCAGTGAGTTTATGGAGTTAAGATCTGGATCATGTCAGCACTTCACTCTGGAAGAGAGAAGCAAAGTAGCAAATTTAATGAAATAAAAACATGGAAAGTTTATCAAGAATATCAGATAGTTTGAACAAGTTATTTACCATCTTCTGCAGTTTGGCAAGCTGCTCATTCTGACTCTCAATATCCTCTTTTTGGAGCTCAGTCAAAAGCTGTAAGCCTCGCAAGACTTTGTCGTGCTCCTCTGCTCTCTCCTACAAACAGAAGTAAAGTTAAAATAACCTGTCAGTGATTATATGACTAGCGTTCAAATATGAAGCAATAACCAGCAAAAGCAACTATGGAGTGATGGAGTGTTAGAATTCATGCTGAACTGTTAACTATTTTGAGTACAGCTTTCTGTTACCTGCAGCTCCTTGATGCTTGGAGGTACAGAGTTGCTGAGGTACATCTCCAACCGGCTCACTTTTGTCCTCAGCTGCTGCTCTTCCTTCTCCAGGCTGGTCAGCCATTCTTTAGTCTTTGTGGTCTGAGCGTGTTGCTGGGCCATCTGGGCCTATCAAAAGAGGATGTGCCTATATTATTCTCTTCCCTCAACAAAAGCCCCAGTGCAGCTGGCAGCTGCTTTCCCCAGAGTCTTACATGTAGCTTTCACACTCATTTTGCTTGCTCTTGTCTTGGATATTAGAGTATGGTTTAACCTTATACAGCAGGCAAATGAAGTGAATAATAGTAATATGATTGTCTTGGCTGTGAGTGCCCACATAATAACAGCAATACAGGATTTTATGTAGGCATTTTAAAGAAAATGTTTTGCTTTCACAAGTCACCAAAAAGCTGCATTTTTCTCTCTCCTTCTCTGTGTCTCCACCTCAATCTGATGGCGACTTATATACTCTGCCTCAAGTTTGCTCCCGTATGCTGTACTGAGATTGAACCTTGATTGTAATTCTGAGACATTATCTCTCCCCAAATACCACAGCCTTTCACCTTCACCTGGGGGATCTGTTGTTTACATATTTCCATGTCTTCTTACCTGTAGCAGCTGTATCACTTCTTTGATCTGTTTCTCCACCTCTGCAGCCTGCTCAGTCTGTTTCCCCAGCTTTTGGAGAGTTCTCTCAGTGTTCTTCAAAGACCGGCTGATTCTCGCTATCTTTGCCTCAGTGGTTTCATAAGCATAGTTTAGGGATTCGCCAAACTGTAAGACACCAAACATGAGCACATTGACTTCTTCTTGCGGTGCCACCTTGTATTCCGTCTTGCTGGTCTTCGTGATCGGGCTTGTGTGCACTGCTCCAGCCACAAAAAGCAAGCACAGGCTCCAGATCATTGTGATAATAATTGTTGTTTCCTCAGTTCTTGTGCAGAATAAAGCTTTTTTTTATGTATGAGTCAAAAATGAAAGCCATAAACAGGCACTTGTCTGTCATAGCAGTGTCATCAGCCCCTCAGCGATGAATGGAGGGTGGCTGCTCCACCTTATATTGCATGTGTGCATGGCTACGTGCGATACCAGGGTAAAACATTAGCTCGGTTTTGGCCTGATCACAGGTCTTGTCCATGGCCTTTGCCTCAGTGACCCTCCCTTGAAGTTTGACTGTAGCGATACTAATTTTGTCATTTAGGTCACAAACATGTGCATCATGCATAGCAATATATGTAGCTTTTTTTTAACGAAGAAAATTTTCACATGTATTATATTCTGTGCACGAAGTTTGATTGTTATGTCAATCAATGTGATTGCGTGGTGTGTCAGTGCCTTTATACAAGTGGCTAAAGTCAGCTTTCAAATATGTACAGGAGTTACCTCTAATGTTTAACTTGGATGGGGGTTAAGGTGACTTTCATCAAGTGAGGCCAGGTTCGGCTCACACTCCCGTTATGTGTGCTCGTATGATCTTGTCTTTTCTGAGAATAAGATTGTTATATATTGTAGGTTGTGGGAAATATTTAATATAAATGGGGTGTGATCTTATTGCCACATGCTGACATCATAACAGTAATTAAGTGTTCCCTTCATGGCTATGCAGCCTTTTAAAATTCTTGTATTTTTCTTTCTTTCTCTCTCTGCCTATTTTGGCTCTAAGGAACCTGCTCTATGTTTACCCACAAAGTCTGAACTTCAGCAGCCGTCAGGGCTCAGTGAGGAACATTGCTGTGAAAGTACAGTTCATGGCAGGAGAGGACCCCAGTCAAGCCTTAGCGGTGAGTTACACTCGGGGATAATGAAGCAACATGACCGTGATGTTCTCTGGCAAATGAAATCCCAGCCACAAAGAAAAGCTTAAGGCAGCGAAATACTATATGATGTCTTTTTCAGTAGCGGGAACTTCAAAGGAACATATTTGTGAGCAGCAAAGGAAGGAGAATTTAGTTATGCATGACCTGCAGCATATCTTTCATGTTATCACTCTGATTTTCTTTTCTTTTGGTTTATTTAGTATAACATGGACGATCCACACTATATAGTGTTTACTATAAGTGGCACTCCACCCAGGATATTTCTTTTGCATATCCCATAACAGCAATCCCATGTAGAGCTGCAGGGTAGAAAAGGATTGCTTGTTATGTAACATGGCTGCTGCTGACACAGTTACAGTAACATAGAAACTACTCAAAATACTCAACCAGTGTAACTAGTTGAAATTCACTCTTTCTTTCATTTATGAGTGAAAAGTTTTCAAACCTTTGAAAAAAACATTTTCCAGAGTGAACTGTTCTCAGTTTGGGGTTTGAAACAGTTGTGGTGTTCATTGCGAATCTCTTATTGGTTATGGAAAACTGCATTTATGCACTGCTTTTTTTAAAAACAGGTCATCTTTGGAAAATCGAGCTGTGCAGAATTCATGAAAGAGGCATACTCTCCTGTCATTTACCATAACAAGTAAGGTTCCCTCACCTGTTAAGCCTCTGCTCAAGTCTGTCCAACTTTTCTTTCTTTCCTAAATGTCTTGTTTAACTCTTTCTCATAAGGTCTCCTGAGTTCTATGAGGAGATGAAGATGAAGATTCCTGCCAATCTGACAGACAACCACCACCTGTTGTTCACCTTTTACCACATCAGCTGCCAGCCCAAACAGAACACTCCTCTGGAGACTCCTGTGGGCTACACGGTGAGTGCACTCCTTCAGCTGGCTCTCCTTGAATACTTTCACCCACACACTCACTTGTTCAATAGTTCTATCTGTTGTCTTGCCATCTGTTAGAGATCGCGTGTCTTTCTTTCTGCTTGCAGTGGATCCCTCTGATGCAACATGGCAGACTACGCACCGGCTCTTTCAGTCTGCCTGTCTCTGTGGAAAAGCCCCCGGCTAGCTACTCGGTGCTCACCCCTGACGTGAGTGTGTTTGAAGAGATTGTGTGAACATTGGTTCTTCTTCCAGCACCTATTCCTTTGTGGTGTGCCTGAGTGTTAAATGAGTTGGGTGTCACTCTCTGGCAGGTTCAGCTCCCAGGCATGAAGTGGGTGGATAATCACAAAGGTGTGTTCAATGTCGAAGTGAAAGCGGCCTCCTCAGTCCACACTCAGGTACACAAATACGCTTCTTACACTTACTGCTCTTTCTTATTCCTCCCACGTGTAAAGACCCAATTTGCTATTATAGCGTGGCTGTGCGTCCTTAAAATTTTTTATAATTCTTATAGATCTGCTATCAAAAATACCTTAAAAAGCGTTGAATTATCTTAAATGTTCTTTAGTGTTACTACTACAAAACAAAAAAATAATACTCCCTGGTCTTTAAGGAGCTCACTTTCGGGCTGCTCAATTTGCGATACATCGGTGGAAGCTATAGAAATGTTAGTCTACAGAAATGGGAACATAGCAGTTAAAGTTAAAAGACATGCACCTGTCCTTGTCCTGGACTGGTGACAGTCAGTCTCACGTACCTAATTACAAGCTGATCCTTTCCGTGCACGCACAAAAACGTACTCAGTAGCACAGGCAAATAGTCATGCGCTCACAACTACGCAGTAACATTTTGTTAGCGTAGAGGCTCCTGTCTGCAAGTGAAGACACAAAGTTCACTAAAGTAAACCACAGAGGGCCTACCATGAAAACATTCTTAATAACAAATCTAATGAGACATTTAAATCACCCTGACCCAGCTGAATATGGAGTTTTGAAAGAAGCTAATAAAGGCAGTTGCTAAATATAACACTATCCAGAATTTAGAAGCAGCCACAAGCCAGCAGCTTCACGAGCAGTGAACGGATCAAAGCAGATACGAGGAAAATTATGGAGACAAGTGAAAACACATGAGGGTCGATGTCCTGTTATCTGGTGAAGCTATAATTAGACTAGAAAGTGATGTAAGTAGATACATTTGTGTTGTTGTACCTGCTTTTGTTTGGTAAGGTGAAATACGTCAGGTAAAGGTGGATGTACAACAACTTATTTTCAGTTAATTATTTGTGCCTTGTTCCAGTAGCAGAACACTTTATTTTCACTTGTTTAAATTAGAGAGGATCCTGTAAGTTACTAAAGTTTGGTGGAACTTCTAAAGTCCAATCATTTCTTTTATTATGAAAATAATATTTTGCATTGAAGAAAGGCTGGTTTTTATTTCTATAAGCTGTCAATAATAGCTCCTAGAAAATCAGAATAGGTAAAAATCGTTATCAGTAGGTAGCATTAAGAAAAAAATCGAAATAAACCAAGAAAGTTGCACTGGGTGCATCTTTAGTTAAAGTCTGTGCCTGGAAGTATGTACGAAGCAAACTGAGTTTCACATTTGAGACTATGGGCTGTCTTTTAGATCAAAAACTAGATTTGTGTTAGTCTTTCACATCTATAAACGTATATAAACATATTTCATCATGTAAAACATCAGTGTTTTCCTCAAACAGTATAATTTCACTTTTAATGTATTTCCATCCTGTTTGGCATTCACATTTATTTAAATTAATATACAAGCGTCATAGATGTAACTGGCATATGTCTATAGAAGCTAGTTTAGTTTAATGTCTAAAACAATCATTTTGTTGGCTTTAGATAGTATCAAAGTAAATCGGCGTAAACTGGAAAACAAAAGAAGTGTGGTGCACATTAATGTTGCTCAGAGTGGAGAAACTTGAAATTTATTTTATTGTTTGATGTACGTCACAGTCTGCTTGGCTCCTGTTGGCTCACATATATGCAGGTCATCGGGAAATGCAGTTTCATGTCACTTTAGAAAAGGAAGGTCACACACACCCTGGATCACCCTGCTCTTCTAGAATTTCAGGTGTTCTGCCAAATCAAAGTTCACCAACATCAGCTGTTACTTATCATTCATTGTGCATGTGTGCTTCTAGGACCCTCACCTGGATAAGTTTTTCACGTTAGTGTATGTCCTGGAGGAGTACTCCTTTCCTTTCCGCCTGAAGGACGTCATCATAACTGAGGCAAACATGGAAGGGGAGCTGAAGGCCAGCATGGCTGCACTGAGAGGGGCTGTGCTGGATACCTGTGTCAGGTTCTTGCATCAGCTGCTTAACAAACTCATTCAGCTCATTGTCTACCCTCCAGTCATTGCAGGCCAGATTGGTGAGAAGGCTGTCAACACTTCTTTCTTTTTTCTTTTTTTAACTTTCTTTTTATTGTTTTTCTTTAAACATTATACAGGGAGGGTAGGGGGTAACAACAAAACAAAGCAACAACAACAACAACAAAAAGATAAATACAACAGGTAGGATAACAAAACAAACCCATGTTGGATCTCCTTGTTTCTACAGTTTGATCATTTCTCATTATCAGTGTGTTGGTCTTTATCCTGTTGGGTTTATATACTCAGTCCATTTCTCCCACTTTTTATGGTATTGATCTTCCTGAGTCCTTATTCTATAGGTCAATTGCTCCATGGTTTGTATTTCATCTATAATTTTGATCCATTCGTCCTGTGATGGTGGGTCTATCTTGTTCCATTTTCTTGTAATTGCTTTTTTACAGGCAGCAAGCATAATTTTCAATATGTATCTATCTTCTTTCATCACATCACAACACTACTTTCTATGCAAACTAGGCAAAAATGCAAATTCTCATTTTTTTTGAGTGATTGTAATAATAATAATCTCATAGAGATATATTAATATGATGATTATTGATCATTATTTTTTTTGTTGAAGATATGAAAAACAAAACTGTTTCATTTGCTTTACATTGAGGAATTTACTTCATTAACACACACAACAGAGGAACAGATATTCTAGATTCAGTTTAGCACCTGATAATAAATGCGTTAACTTGTGGTTACCTTTAGGGCAAGCATTACCTTTGTTGTTGTTGTTGTGGTTATTGTTGTTTTAAAGCACTCACTTTGAATTTACCTGCAGTGAACCTGGGTCGGGCTGCTTTCGAAGCCATGGCTCTGTTGGTCAATCAGATCCACAAAAACCTGGAAGGGAACCAAGATCAACATGGCCGCAACAATCTGCTGGCATCTTACATCCATTACTGCTTCCGCCTGCCCACTGCCGAGCCTACTCTGCCACCGAATGGTGAGTCACCAGGCTTAACTGTGAAACCTTTATTTACATTTGAAAGAACAAAAATGTTTTTTGTTAGACCATAAAGTGCCAGGGTTTTTTTTTTTTTTTAATTGTTTTATTTGCTAACTTCTATGTCCTTTCCTTCTCCCCGAGTAGCAGGCACCCAGTCCTATGAGATGCCAATGCAGTACGCTACCTTATCAAGGGCAACAGCGCGGCCAAGCAGTCTGCACCTGTCCCGTTCCAAAAGCATTAGCAACTCCAACCCAGACCTGGCTAGCACACCAGTTTCTCCTGATGAGGAGGTGCAAAGGATCATGGGGAGCAAGGTATGCTGCACCTCTCAAGTCATTTTAAAGGAGATTAAAGTTAGGTTATTAAATATTTTGCACTTTGTTGGTCTTATGTTTTGCAGGAAATGTGTACCAGTCAAACTTATCATAGGCAGCTGTTGCTTTACTTTCACATTTATTATATTTGCTTAGTGTCTCATTTTTCCCCTAGTATTTCAATTACATTAAGTAAAATATATGAATGTTGTTACAGTCTGGCTACACAGAAAACATGGTCTGTGTTTTCTGTCTTTATGAAAACACTTGTTTATTTTCTAGTTTCTGTTTAGATAATATCACTCTGTTATTTTGTTGTAATCGTAGTTTCTGGACTCTTCACAGCTGATTCAATAAACTCAGGTTAACTGAGAACTCTGTGCAAACAGTCTGTCTCACTGCTTAGACAACAATGTAGTAATTCTCTGTGCCTCTATCCCTTTACTTAATGCAGTACCTCAGTCCTGTATTCTCCTCTCCCCAGCTTTCTTTTCTTTGTTGCTTTTGTCTCCTTTTATTTCGTTCCTGATTTTCTTCTCTAAATAATCTTTGATGTAGTAATTACCCTCTCTTAATTCACTGTGCTCTTGCCTCTTGCCACACTCTGTGTGTGTTTTTGTGTGTGTCTCTGGTGGCTTATGGCAGGGCATTGACCGCTCCCACTCCTGGGTAAACTCTGCTTATGCCCCTGGGGGCTCCAGATCTGTGCTACGCCGGAACCCCAACTCCAGCTGTGAGCTCAAGCAGGTGCCAAATCCCTTCACCTCATCCTCACCTTTACCTCCTCCACCTCCATCCTGCACTGCCTCTCATCAATTCTCGCGGGTCATTTCTTACCTCCATTGCATCTGTGTCTGTCTGGCTCTCTCTCCGCTCGCCTCAGCCCACCTGTCACCCCTTTTTATCTACTCCCTGTACATCCTCTCTGCTGCCTAACAGGCACAAGTTCTGCCTGGGGCTTGTTAGGAGTTCATAGAAAGTTCTCTGGCCACCCACCCATTTCCATTCACCCATTTTCACGTCATCTGTGTGTGTTCACCTCACCATCACTCCATGTCAGGCAAACGACCGCAGCTGCAATCGCATGTCTGCCTTTCTGGACAGCGTGGCTTTGTTTTCAGTTCCCCCAAGGCAGATTGCAAAGAAGGTAAAACTGGCATCTAACTAACTGTAAAAGTTACAAACTAACACATTTGTGATATCATATCATTCACCAACTTCCAATATCATTACCATTCATCAACAATCATGCGATTTGAACACAGATCTACATGGAAGTAATGTGAAAATTGAAAATTTAGATCTTTTTGGAATGAAGAACTATCAGTTCGTACTCCTAAACCTTTATAACCTGCAGTTACTGTTTATGAAGTATTCCTAATAGCATTGAAACTGTTTATTTTAATCTTGATAGCTCAAATACAATTAACTAGACCAAACTGAACTAGCTTGTTGTTGGTTCATGTCTAGCTGCTCCACGAGGAGCTGGCTTTACAGTGGGTGGTCAGCACCAGCACAGTGAGGGAAGCGGCACTGCAACAAGCTTGGCTTTTCTTCCAACTGATGGTAAGCATTCCTTTTTGAAATTGCAATAATTGTACACCACT
Source organism: Pundamilia nyererei (assembly GCF_000239375.1). Taxonomy (NCBI): domain Eukaryota; kingdom Metazoa; phylum Chordata; class Actinopteri; order Cichliformes; family Cichlidae; genus Pundamilia; species Pundamilia nyererei. The sequence continues at coordinate 80,780 of NW_005187659.1, read as the reverse complement.
TTCTAAGTAGCAAAAATCTAAAGAGAATGCAGTAAAACAAAACTTAAGGTCTGCAAACCATTTTCTTATGTATCCCCTCCTACAGACAAAGAGCATGGCCCACCACTTATTCCTGACCTCAAAACTGGATGTTCCCAGGCGTCAGCGGTTCCCAGACCGCTTTGTGGATGACATCGCTGCACTTGTGTGTGCCATCAGTGCAGACATTGCCAGCCGATACCACAAGGTACCAAATCCTGAGAGCTACCCCATATTCTAGAAATTGAATTCATTTCTTGATAACAATTTAGGTCACTGGCCAACAAAAACTATAGTGGCTTTATTTTTCTCCCTTATCTTTTATACAAAGCTTGAGCATTGCTGGTTGATTCAAACCTAATATACAACCTAATATAATGTAAACCAAGACTCTTCCTCTTTCTCTCACATGAATTTTCCCCTTCCAGGATGTGGAGCTTGTGGAGAGGTTAAATAGCAGTCTGGCTTTCTTCCTGAGTGACCTGTTGTCTCTCATGGACCGGGGCTTTGTCTTCAACCTCATCCGCTCTTACTACAAACAGGTCCCCATTGCACTTTTTCCTATTTTCCTGTAATCTGATACGCTCAGAGACTCCCACACACATTATTGTATCTTCTATGTAACTGCATGTTAAACAGATTGCCAACAAGTTGCACACGGCCCAGAATCCCAGCTCTCTGAATGCTCTGAGGATGGACTTCACTCGTATTGTCTGCAGCCATGAGCACTATGTGATCCTCAACTTGCCGTGCTCAATCCTGAGCCCCCCAGCCTCCCCCTCTCCTTCCACTTCTTCCACTACATCACAGGTACTACAGCACATTATTCATCATAGACGAATTATAAAAATAAAAAAATTTCACATAAAGAGAATGGATAAATTGAAATGTTGCTAATTTCCCTCTGTAATAAGTGCATACTCATAGCATCAGTGTCCTCAAAGTTCCAGTCATGGCCCTTGGGGATGTTTTTTGCAGCCCTTGAGTCAGCCAAGGAAAGAATGCAATACACTGTATTGTGTCATTTTGGGAGGATTTTTCTTGAATTCCAACTCTTCTGTTCTGGGCATCATAGCTAGAGTTTCTTAACAGAAATACCGCTGGGGTCAAAATGTGCCTTCCTCTTGGTTTAAAAATACAAACATAAATTATGAAATTAGCAAATACACTACAAACACTAACTAAAGCTGTTTATTTTCCTTAATAAACAAATGATGTCTTAAATTTGCAGTCATCAGAAATTCGAGAATAACTCTTCTACTGTGTTCCTACACAAACCATTGCATAACATTAATGTCAGCCACACTTAAAGTCATTTCTCTATAATTCTGTGTCATCTTAACTATGTCTCCTTGTGTCCACAGAGCTCAGCATTTTCCAGTATGGTGCAAGACCAGGGCGTGGCCACCATGTTTGAGCTCTCCGTCCCTTTTCGCCAGCAGCACTTCCTGTCCGGCCTGCTGCTGTCTGAGCTCTCACTCATCCTCGACCCTGATGGTGAAGGGTGGGTTTTTAGTATCTGCTCACAAGCTGATCAAGACTTTACATCGATTCAGACTTTAACGTGAAATAAAATGAGACATGACAAAGATTATGATGATTTTGTTTATCATCCACAGGGTTTTTTTCCTTCATAAAAAGGCCATTAGTGCCGTTCACTCCCTGCTGTGTAGCCACGATGCAGACCCTCGCTACAGGGACCCTCAAGTCAGAGCCCACATGGCTCAGCTCTACCTGCCTCTCATCCCAATCGTCATGGAGACGCTACATCAACTCTATGACTTCTCTGGTCAGCAGAACAATATGAGCAGTCCATAAATATGGTTTTCCACCTGCTCGAGAAGATGTTGTTATATTTGCAGTTTTATTGTACCTGAGAGCGCTTTTCTTATTGCCTTGCAGACTCCTCGCCTTCTCGGGTCCGCCATGCATCCACCCACGCTGACGATGCTGACCCAGACAGTGGCAGCACTATCAGTCAGTCTGTTGCCATGGCAATCGCTGGCTCCCCTCTGCAGCACGCCAAAGCCAACCCATTCGCACTGCCCACAGTGGTAAGTGATAGCAGCAAGGGTCATAGTGTTCCCCAGAGCCCTACAGACTGACAGGTCACAGAGTGGCCTCTGTGTGGGCGACTGCTGCTTCAGTTTGACAGACGGTCACACCACACAACACTCACCCATTTAAATATCATTTGCATTCTTTCCATGTTGTTCTTTAGCTAAAGAACAACTGCTCCTCTTCACCTGTAGGTGGCTCTGTGTCCTTTGCTATAACTTTCTCTAAACAGCCATTTTGTTCTATACTCAAGTGGATTACAAGATTGGCACCGATTTTCTGTGTGTGTGCGTGTCGTTACCAGGCGGGGCGCCAGTCCAGCTCTCTGTCCGCCGAGTGCAGTAGGACTCTGCTGGTGTGTTTCCTGTGGGTGCTGAAGAATGCAGATGCAGCTCTCCTGGAGCGCTGGGTGTCAGATTTGTCTGTACTGCAAATCAACCGCTTGCTAGATCTGCTGCATCTCTGTGTGTCCTGCTTTGAATACAAGGTATAATAAATGGGCACCATCAAGATCTGCAGTTCATTCAGGGAGATGCTAAATTCCTCTAAATAGATTTTTTTTTTCAAAGAAATCTAGTTCAGAGCAAATATTGATTACATTTCATTTTCCTTCTTTTTCTCCTGTTTGATGGGGTTTTTATGAAGGCAATGAGTTAATGTTCATGGTTTAATTAGCTGTTATTTAAAAATTAGATTTAATTTAACCATTACTGCAAAAATGATGTCTGTGGCAGCATGTAACAGATCTGTGCTGGTCAGTTACTGCTGGCTGAGAATGCCCTCACTTCTGCCTCTGAAAAGTATATTTGATATGATACATTATACATAATGCATTGTACACTGAGGCACTTGGACTTCAGACATCATATCCAGGGTTACTACTGTATTTTCCATTACTGTTTGCATAGCACTCCAAAATCACACAGTAGTCTATTTAGCTGTGTTTACTCTATAAATTATCAATAGGGCAGAAGGCTATTTTTATGTGTTTGTTTTTAAATTGTTTGCCTTTCTAAAGTCCATTTCTTAGCAGCTTTCTACACAGTTTTTTTTCCCCTTTTATCCACTTTTAATAGTCTTTTTTTCTCTCTCAGAGAAATTTCTGGGTAAACTTGCCTAATTTGTATGCTACCTTTTTATGATTTATTTGTCCTCTGACGTTTGGTGGGCGTTGTAGGGGAAGAAGACTTTGGAGCGGATCAATAGCCTGACATTTAAAAAGTCTCAGGATATGAAAGCACGACTTGAAGAAGCCATACTGGGCACAATCGGAGCCCGTCAGGAGATGGTTCGGCGTCACAGAGGTGGGAAGCACAACAGAAACATAGGCTTGTGTCGTGCATGTCTGAAGCAATTTATATTTGTGGTGCTTAAGGAAATTTACTCTTACAGAAAGGAGCCCTTATGGCAGCCAGGAGAACGTTAGGTGGAAAAAGAACGTAACTCATTGGAGAACAAATGCAGACAGAGTCGACAAGTATGTGCTTTACAGACACATAGATTTGGTTCTTCTGCTCACCTTGTGAAAATTACAAATATTCTTGGATTATAATTTATGTCAAAAGTGTGTTTCTGTGTAACATGATTGTAAAATGACACCTTTCAGGACTAAGGCTGAGGTGGAACAGGAGTCTGTGGTGGATGGAAACCTAGCTACTGAGGCCTCTCTCATAGTACTGGACACACTGGAAATTATAGTCAAGGTAAAACAATGAGAATTAAATAAATCTGTTTAGACACCACCTTTCCAGTGGTTGACATACAGTGCTGTCCTCCTATATAAACATCCTTTGCTTGTTGTGTGCCTGTCTTCTTTCAGACTGTGGTTGCATCAGAGTTGAAAGAAAGTGTTTTAGGTGGAGTGCTGAGAGTACTTCTTCACAGCATGGCAGGAAACCAGAGCGCCCTCTTTCTGCAGCATTGTTTCAATACACAGAGAGCTCTGGTTTTCAAAGTAAGTGCAGTTTGTTTTTAGCAATTACACAAGTTTTCAGTTTTTTTTTATTATTGTCCTTTCCAGCAAAATAAAAAATTAAAAAAAATCACAAATTAATGAATTAACACAAATAATTAATGTTTTGGTATTAATAGTTTTACTCCTATTTGGCATTATTCTGCTTACTCATTTTTATTGATGACATCTGTGTTACATTTTTGTATTGAAAAGTAAAGCAAGTGGGCCATATTTAATTTCTGGTGGCAGCGGGGTGAACCGTACGAAGTGACGCTGTGTGTTTTTGTGTATAGTTCCCAGAGATGCTGTTTGAGGAGGACACGGAGCTTTGTGCAGACCTGTGCCTGCGTCTCCTGCGTCACTGCAGCAGCAGTGTCGGCTCTGTCAGAAGTCACGCCTCGGCATCCCTTTACCTGCTCATGAGACAGAACTTCGAGATTGGAAATGTATGTTAAGGTGTTTCATTATCTGTGAAATACTTTGATGTTCTTTCATTACTGTGGACATGTCAGCAAAATGCATTTATACCGTAATTCAAGACTGTAATGGGCGACTGTGGTTCAGGTTTGGGAAGCTCAGCTTGTAACCAGAAGGTTGCCGGTTCGATCCCAGCTCTGTCTGTCTTGGTTGTTGTGTCCTTGGGCAAGACACTTCACCTACCACCTACTGGTGATGGCGCGATAAGGCAGCCTCGCTTCTGTCAGTCTGTCCCAGGGCAACTGTGGCTACAAGTGTAGCTTGCTTCCACCAGTGTGTGAATGTGAGAGTGAATGAATAGTGGAATTGTAAAGCGCTATATAAATGCAATCCATTATTATTACTGATGTTGTAAGTCACACTGAGCTACGTTTTTGTTTGTAGAACTTTGCACGAGTAAAGATGCAGGTCACCATGTCTCTGTCCTCACTGGTGGGCACATCGCAGAACTTTAATGAAGAGCATCTTCGTCGGTCTCTCAAGACAATCTTGACATATGCCGAAGAGGACTTAGAGCTGCGGGACACACCTTTCCCAGAGCAGGTGGACAGCAACCATCATCTTGTTTACAGTTTTTGAGCTGAAGCTCGTGGAACGGGTAAGACATTTTTTTTCATTTGGTATATGTATGTTTGAAACTGCAGGTCCAGGATCTGGTGTTCAACCTGCACATGATTCTTACTGACACTGTGAAGATGAAGGAGCATCAGCACGATCCAGAGATGCTTATCGACCTAATGTACAGGTACTGGAATGACCATCAGAGTGGCTGTAAATCAAAAATAAAATAAAACCTAAAGTGTTTTCTCATTTTCTCTTTTCAGGATTGCTAAAGGTTACCAGAACTCCCCTGACTTGCGCTTAACGTGGCTTCAAAACATGGCAGGGAAACACTCAGAGAGAGGGAACCATGCTGAAGCAGCCCACTGTCTGGTCCACAGCGCAGCTCTGGTAGCGGAGTATCTCAACATGCTGGAGGATTGTCGCTACCTGCCCATTGGTTGTGTCACATTTCAGGTCAATGTGTATGCTGTTTAAATCTTTCTACTTACAAATAGTTGGCTAGGTCACAATGAATTTAATCGAATGCCTCGGTCACAGTCGGTGACCTCCTGATACCTGCCTGAACACCGCAGCCAACATGTTTCAAAAGGCACAAAAATTTGTCTCCTTATCTGGTGCGTGTTACAGTTTTCACTGTTTCACTACAGCTTGGAAAGTAGTTGGCAGTTATCTGACAAGGAGATGTTTTCCATGCAAACTACGGGCAACCGCGACAATCTGCTCACAGTCAAAGCAACTGTAATCTTTCACTGAGGCACTGTATACCTCTTTGTGACCAGTTTGAAACTGAAACTGCCAGAAACCTCCAGCAACCAGTCACTAACTGGGTAGAGAATTCAAATTTTTCCCAAATGACCTGTCGTTGCCAGGTGATGGCTGACTGGTCTCTGGACTTGTGTGAGTTGAGTTTTAGCAATTGAATTTGCAGCGACTGCCAGAAACCTCCAGCAACTATTCACCACCCGGTTTGAGACTCTTGTGACCTGTGGTTACTAGATCTTCACTAATGGGTGTCTAGACCTGTGTGACTCAGGCCTAAATGAAACTTTTACTTAAAAGACATATAAAACATTTGGGTGTATGACCAGATGTTAACTTTTTTCCTATTCTGTTTTGTCTGTTTTTTACTACAGAATATTTCGTCCAACGTATTAGAGGAGTCGGCAGTATCCGATGATGTTCTGTCGCCAGAGGAGGAGGGCATTTGTGCTGGGAAGTATTTCAGTGAGTCTGGCCTGGTGGGGCTTCTCGAGCAAGCAGCTGCTTCTTTTAATATGGTATGACTCACATTCACTGACAAACAGCACAAGGTTCCAGCATTAACATGATTTGTGTTAAAATCTCTATTTAATTGTGCTGTAACTGCAGGCCGGCATGTATGAGGCCATTAATGAAGTGTACAAGATTCTGCTCCCGATCCATGAAGCCAACAGAGACTTTAAAAAGCTGGCTACTGTCCACGGGAAGCTACAAGATGCCTTTAATAAAGTCTACAACCAAGTGAGTTGACAGCTTAATCCTGAAATCACCAGCAATCCACAAAGGAATTTGTTTCTAGCTAATTATCTTTATCCTAATTCCCTTCTTATGTGCTTTATTTCTTTTCTCATCTTTTCCAGAGTTCAGGATGGGAGGTAACAAACTAATCTGACATTAAGAGTATCTAATTTAAAGTAAAACATTCAGCAGTTGTTGTTGACAATGTTATTCTTCTTCCCCTTGGCTTGTTTTCTTCTCCACTCCTGTGTCAATAACATGGCCACTGGTGAGTTATGCAAAGCTTGCTTTATCACTTGGTTGAGTAGAATTAAGACAAGTATTAATTAATTTGGGCTGCAGTCCTGCTGTAATAAAACTACTTCTGAGCATGAATTTGTATTTTCCCACAACATGAAAAGCATCTGTTTTCCCAAATCCAAAGCGTTAACAAAGAGTAAATGCTGTTTTGTTTTGTTTTGTTTTTCATCACTGGTGTTGCAAACACAGGAATATAAATTAGTGTCAGGGTGAAAACAATCTGTGTGCATTTTACAAACCAGCGGTTTTAACTAAAAGAAAAAAACCAAACAGCTTTCAGCCCCAAAACAACTAAACAAGAGAAAACGTTTACAAAGAAAAGACGGCTCACTGGTGTGGCCGGTTGAGAGAGAAGAAAGTAAATGATCCTCTGTGGTAGGCGGTGGCCATGTTGGCTCTTTTTACAAGGGTGGCCCTCAGGAAAGGACACAGTCATTGGCCCCACCAATATCCACATCCAATAACTATATAATTTCCAAACATTAACCAGACCTTTTCACTAACAGAAAATCAGGCACAGAAGTTAAATAGGATAACGCATAAATACAACAGCAGTATAACAACCATGGATCATGATTGGGGGGGAAAAATAAACTCTGGTTATTCAGATAGATTTCTAGTTTACATTTCACATTTTAGGCTGTGTTAACACCTCCATATGGCTGCTTACTATGATGACCCCTAATTAGCATATAATTGCATAGTTACTTAGTTACTGACACTTTGTTATCACACTGTTACCAAGTACTTTTTACTGCATTTTTTCTAATGGTTAAACAGCTATTTCGCTAACATTTCTGTACAACACATTACTCGTGGTGAGTTTATTCTGCAGTGTCGCATAATGCTGTTCCTCCTGTTTTTGTGTTTCTATTCATTCATTCAGCATTTATGTACTAGTGGAAAAACAGTATGCTAACGTTTGTATGACAGATTTGGTCTTGGTTTCAAGGTTGTTGAGTCCTCAATAAAAACAGCTCAGTCATTTAAACATTTTAGTTTGTGAAGAAAAAAAAACTTCATTTCAAGTCTTTAGTGTCAGATAATGAGTCCATGAATTAAAACGGGGTATTTTTTTTTTCTACTATTACCACGTAAGCTCTGTGTCAGCTGCTTTTAATTCACTCATGCTCTGCACTCTTTAATCGTTTAAGTTTTCTGTCTTGTTTTTAGTGTTCAGCGAATGTTTGGGACCTACTTCAGAGTGGGTTTCTATGGCTGTCGCTTCGGAGATCTGGATGAGCAAGAATTTGTCTACAAGGAGCCATCGATCACCAAGTTAGCTGAGATATCGCACAGACTTGAGGCATGTTAACTCCTCCTGATGTTAATAAAGATGTCTTTAATGATTTATGAGGAACATATGTCTAAAGGTGAATGCCTCTGGCCCACAGGAGTTCTACTCAGAGAAATTTGGGGATGAGGTGGTCGAAATTATCAAAGACTCCAACCCAGTGGACAAAAACAAACTCGATCCCAACAAGGTAAAGAGATGTGTATGTTTGTTGCTTAAAGAATATGTATATTTTAAAAATGTCTAACTGTACTGATGACTTTTTCAGGCTTACCTGCAGATCACCTATGTCGAGCCCTACTTTGACACATATGAGCTCAAGGAAAGAATCACCTACTTTGACAAGAACTACAACTTGCGTACCTTCATGTACTGCACTCCCTTCACTCTGGACGGCCGCGCTCACGGCGACCTGCACGAGCAGTACAAACGCAAAACCATCCTGACAACGTCTCACGCCTTCCCTTACATCAAGACACGGATCAATGTTATCCACAAGGAGGAGGTGGGTGTCTCTACTGGAGGGATCAGATTTTAAATAAATGTAGACATTATGATGTATGTTCATTGTTACATCTTTGGTTTTCCAGATTATTCTTGTCCCCATCGAGGTGGCGATTGAAGATATGCAGAAGAAGACTCAGGAGCTCGCTTTCGCCACAAACCAAGACCCCGCAGACTCTAAAATGCTTCAGATGGTGCTCCAGGGCTGTGTGGGCACCACTGTCAACCAGGTGATAAAATAATTGAAATGCTCGTCCCCCTGGAATAATAATAACATCAAAGCAGAGCTTTAAGTCTGGGTTAGTGTTTTAAGCAGTGGCAGAAATTCCTCAGCTAATATGTAACTGTTTGTCTCCCCTAACAGGGCCCCCTTGAGGTGGCGCAGGTCTTTCTCGCCGACATTCCTGATGACCCCAAGCTGTTTCGTCATCACAACAAACTGCGCCTCTGCTTTAAAGACTTTGCTAAGAGGTACTGACATGATCTCCGTCTCAGACAAAGACTGTTGTGTAGCCAATAAAAACAAATCCCAACTCCCTGTGTCTTTCTTTTTTGTGCAGGTGTGAAGATGCCCTGAGGAAGAATAAAGCCCTGATTGGGCCAGATCAGAAAGAGTACCACAGAGAGCTAGAAAGGAATTATCATAAACTGAAAGAAGCTCTGGGTCCTCTCATCAACCGCAAGATCCCCCAGCTTTACAGAACCCTACCAGCTCCGACTCTGCAAACACAACGGTAACTTGAGACATTAATAACACACACACACGCCTACGCACAGAGACGCATAAAATGATCTCATGCTGCTTCTTCAAGCACATCAAGCTAACATAAGAGGAACCTAAAACTGTGTCATGCTTCAGGCTATATGCTCTGCATGTCACCAGTGAGCAGACATGCAGACACATTTCAGTGATTTCAAATGTGTCACATTTTATTCCACAGTCATTAATAAAAGATGATGCACTTCTTGAACTGCTGTAGCCTGTTTGACTATGGAAACTATCACCATATGTTACTTTTGGTTTTCATCATCTTCTGGCTGCACCTCTGTGTTTGCATGTGGACTGATTTCTAATCAGAAACAGTTACAGTCAACAGCACCTGCCAGACCGATGCTGCAGCACAGAGAAATGTAAAATCCCAGATATTTAAAATATTAACACAAACTTTGAGCTCCATTGGTCCGCTATATTACATTAGGGGTTTATCATTATTATTCTTGGAACCACAATGCTGACTCAAAGCCATGTAAGCTTTTAGTGGGACAACTTTCACACTCCTTGGGTGGCATTTTTTTTGGCTCAAATGAAATAAAAATGAACTACATCTTTGCTAAAATATGTTTTTGATTTTGACAAAAATCTTTTTACCAGTATTCCTACTAATTATCCCCCCTCTCTTGCAGGAACTCCTACAGTAGGTCGAGTTTCCGCAAAGTCGACTGTTGATCCACAGAAAGCTGCAAAGCGACACAAAGCAACAAGCTTTTAAAATTAGCACCATCTCATACCGTCTGTCCCCCCTTCCCCCCACTGCATTGCACACCAACTGTAGCAGGAACACACAAACTCACCGTCCTCTTCTTCATCTAGCTCGTTATTTTACACTCATCACCCTTGGCCACCTAGTCATGTCTTAACACCCCCCTCCCCCTTCCAGTCCCTCCATGCACACACAGTAAGTTGTCACCTCTTTCACTGCCCTACCATCCCCACCACTCTCACACCTCTTTTGGGGAAAAAAAACCCTCTGGTGTTTATGCAGGAAGGTTATCTGCTCTGTAAATATTGTCATTTGGAGCAAGGCTCTAAGATGGCAGCGTTTAAAGAAAGCTTTTTACAGTTATCCACCCAAAGTAATCTCTCAGAGCCTGATCTGACTTTACCTTTAGTTTTTAGTGCACTGTTTTACGTTTGTTTTTCTTTAGCTTCGAGTGTCTGCTTTTGAACAGGCTTAGGTTGTCTGTTTTGTGTCATGCACTTATTTAATTTGTGAGATTTTTTTTAATCCCTGGTAGTGATCACTGCCAGACTTTGTTATTAAATAGTCCCAGGGAGTTTTCTTTTGTTATCAACAGACCAAATAACTGACATTCCTTCTCCCTCAAGTCGTAACATTTATCTGCCCATCTCTCGTTATAAGGGTTCAATAAAGAGAGTTGGTGGGCTGCTTTTTGTGGAGGTCCAGGTTTGATATGATTGAGCTCATAATGTGTGGGAGAGACTGACTCGATGGGATGTTTAAATGTGTTCTTAAAACTGTGAACTCTTAGAAAAGCACTGCAGTCGCATCAGATGTTTATCACAGAAGCACTGTCTAAAGACAGGCCATCTCGTTTACTCACACAGGCATGTTCAAACTGCGACATTCACTATCATACTACAGTATAGATAGATAACTGAATATGTTATGACTGCGTAAACAAGTCCTCGTTTGACTGTTATGCGCTTCTGTGGAAGACCAAATGTTTTGTATGTATACACCTCTGTGGTTTGCATTTATTGTAGAAATCTCCATCTACTGTATCTATGAAATTGCACTATTGTAAACAACCTGCAGCACATTAACACTGTAACTACTAAAATATATGTGCTTTTGTTATTTTACAGAGCTGGAAACTGTTTTTTACCGATTAGATAGGCAATTTTTTTTATTTATTTACACTGTCTTCTATTAAATATTTCTCCCTACACTCCTGGTCATCCTTTATTTGTGGGTCTTACAATGTAAATTCATGTAATAATGTGTTTACTATTTTTAACACTGTTTCACATTAACAGTTTTGTTACTGGAAATCTATGTTTTTCACACATGGTTTCTTCGTTTTTCAGCAGTCAGTATCATATTATGGTATGGGAAGCATCTTTAATACCCATAGACCACAGTGATACTACACAAACTACTCTAACAACGGGGCTACGACAATAACATAGTGGCGTTTCTACATGAAACATACACAAGGTTTGCAAGTAATTATTACTAAATTTGCATGTATTTTAGTTATGAATCTCAATACTTTTGAATGTTGTAGACTATTCTTTTTCAGATGTTATAACTTAAAATTAACAGTTATAATTAAGAATAATTATTTCATCCCATATTTATTGCACATTCACAAGGGTTACAGTACCATTATGATTATATATAGTTTTTTATTTGTATTTGTTTATTTGGTGACATCCTCTTGCAGGGACTTTTATGGTTGTTTCTGCAAGTCTTTTGTGGGGTATGAAATTTCTCAAAGATACTCAGTGTCCTTCCGCCAACAATTTTTGATGTCCATGGATCTCTAAAGAGGTTGTTTGAGGTCTTAGACGTTTATTGGGATTCCTCAGCGTTCCTTGATTTGATAATTTAATGGCTTTGATTGAATATATTTTAGACTTTTCAGTTGTATCTCCAGTTTGCTACACTTCAGTATTAAACTTGAAACTTAATATGCTGTTGTACTAGTTTGACAGCTGTAGTTGCATTTAAAGCATCTGTTGTTGTGATTGGGCGCTAAATAAATGCACAACTCAGTGTTCATATCCAAAAAGTGTGATCAAGTTGTTTAAAAATATTTTATTATCGAGTACAGTATGTAAACTTTAATGTTACCAGTGACAGCTGGGGACCAGTGAGGATTTTTAAGATTATAGTTGCTGACTTTACTGTACTTCGTTGCTTATTATTTTATAACAAGGCGTCTTATTTTGAAAGTTCAGCAATTCAAAGATTTTAACTGTTTCCTTTACAAAAGATTTATTTATTACACATATCAGCCAGATGCTTGATTATATTAATATTTTAAAAATGAGTATAGAAGTAACAAGGCGTTGAAAAGAGAATCACCACGTTGACTTCATTGTGTTTATTTACATGAGTTCCAGTCATCGATATTTTGGCGTTTAACCGATTCTAATAAACTGCTCTTGAAGGAATGACATTTATATTGTTAGAAGTAACAAACACATTTTTATAAATAAAGTTTTTTCCCCACAATTTGTTTTTTTATTTGCTTTTTTTTTTTTACATAACATTAAATACATTTTTATATGTCTATCGTAGATAAACGGTACAGTACATAATAAATAAACAACCAGACCCATTTAAAAGAAACCCTTTAATTTTCCATTACAGTAAAAAAAATAAAATAAAAAAAATAAATGTAGGCCAGTGTGATCATAAATGATCTCATCACTAAAATAGCTTGCCCCCCTTTTTTAATCTATGACTTTCAGACTGAAGGAGGGTCAAACGATTGCACAGCTTCATATATGTCTCTGTATGAAGACTCCAGCGAGACGTGCAGTGCGCGAGCCCACCGCCTGGCCTCGTGGCCGCGTGCCCTTTAAGAGAAGCGGGAGGGGGCTCGGAGCATCTTGGCTGCGGTGTTTTTGTCTCTCTGTCAGTGAGCGCTCCTCCTGGGCCGAGGCGACAGAAAGGATTTGCGCAGGGCAGGTAAGAGCAGACAATAAGTTGACTTTCCTCTGTGCGAAAACCAGCTCGGTCTGTCTTTGTCAGCGTGTTTTGTAAATGGCTTCAGACGAGGAGCTTTCAGTGGGACTTCTTTTGTGAAGCGTCGGTCCTGCCCATTCTCCCCTCCGGTGCTCCTTCTCTGAAGTAACGGGTCCTTTATCCTCAAAAACCAACACCCAGCTTAGCTTATGGCTGGTTGTGTATTTCTGTTAAATGTTTCTGACTAATTAGCTTTTATAATTTCATATTAGTATTTATCTACGGTTGCAAGAATGTTTGACTCTCGCGATTGGTTCTCCGGTGCGTCCTCTTTTTTTGTTCACAGCATCACTGGAGGCTCACCGCGCGGGATTAACCAGATTTATCAATATTTATCAATAATTTACATCATATGGGGACTGAGAGTGCGTCTGTCACACTAACTCTGGCCTCACAACCCTAGCTTTCTTAACATTTCTGTTTATAAGCTTTGCATTTTCCATACAGCGGCTTTAATTCATTACATAGGGCTCTATTATTGTCTTGGTGGGCTTGTGGAGGGCGGGGGGGGCTGCCTGGAAAGCTCAACTTTTAGGCTCTTAAATCTCGCAGTATGCAACTAAACGCGACATCATTTCCAAAATAGCAAAATAACAAAAAAGAAAGAAAGGCATTTTGGGTGTGTTTGCACTTTTTTTTTTAAATCTCATGCTTAATTCAGGAAATGTTGCAACAATCCAGTCAGTTTATAATTTAATTAAAAACGAAAATCTCATTTAAAAACTGTAAGGGCTCATGGGAGAGGGTGGGTCCCACGCACGCTGCAAGTTTTCATGACTTCCAGATGTTCTTCAGCGCTGCTTTTTGCCCTCAATATTTGCTGGTCTCGCCAGCTGTAGCTGGCCAGTGGTCAGTGATAAGAAGGGGGGTTATATATTAACAGGGCAAGTGGACCAAATATATACCTTTTGCTCTTTCTTTTTCTTTTTCTTTCTTGAAAGACATCTCTAACCTGAGTTCTTTCTCAAATAAACTAGAATCTCCCTGTTAATTTTTGCATTACTATATTATTTGTTTATGAATGCAGTCATTTTACTGAGAAACTTCTAGCTCAGTCAGATGTTGTTTTCATGGTGGGCAAGCAGAACTTGGCAGGATGTGGGAGTGCAGTCATCAGCCTGTTACACTACATCATACAATACACCACTGTCCTGCTGTTGTGTAATGGGTTGCTGGCTGTATTAAATCACCTACCAGCAGCTGCATGGTGCTCACGTGGTCTCTGTCCCATCTGTCATGTTATTACATGGAAAAGGTGTTGGTGCGTCATATAGAACCCATATATTATAATATAGTTAAAGAGCATTAAGGACAGACCTTAGGGATAAATTAGCTTTTGTTACAGTGGTTTAAGGCAAAATCAGAGCCCTCATGATTGTAGGATTTATTAAGACAATAATGTGGTTTAGTTTCAGCTTAGAGGACTGCTAACTAAATATTTGCTTGTTAATTTGAGATATGTTGAGTATAAGTGCAGTAAAAGAGAAAACCCACTCTAAGGGAGTCCCCCAGACTGCATTTTATGGATCTGTGTCCAGGTTTGTCAGCAGCTGGAGTCTCCTTAAGCAGATTCTTTTTTTTCTGAGCTGGAATGTGATTGTTTCATTACAGTGTTTGGATCCGGGGGTGCAGTGGAGGAATGCAGGGCCCATAAACCCATTTGCACACTGGGCCACACGCCGGGCGTTTAAATTGTTTAGCAAGGCTAATGAAATTACACCCTGAACCTGTGTGAGACTGTTTATCACTTTTTTGGATTTTTTTTTTTTAACCACAGATGAGCCTTTCAGAGAAGTTTTACTGCATTTTTAATCACCTGTTATATTAAGACAGTATACCATGTTCATAAAGTCATGTGAAATAATGATGGTTTATGGCACAGGGCTCTATAATAATATTCATGGACCTTATTCATTTATGCATGCAGTTTGTTTTTAGTGTGTTATTCTTCCTTTCTAAAAAGCACTCTGTGAATATGCACCATAACAACATGAATATTAAACAGGAAGTTTTGCACTAGAGTTGGATAAATATACAGCCCAGCATGAGACTGCTGTGGTCAAGACAGTGAGTTAATACTCCTACTTAACTCTGTCGATTAGGGAGAGCAGTGTAGTGAACATATGGTGAAAAGCTGGCTTTTTCTCTAATAGGGACAGTAATTTGTTATCCTGCTAAATAAGCTGACTGATCTCTTTTATTTTATTAACCACCCAGAGAAGCCAGATGGACTGTGCTGTCCAGTAAGCAACATGTGTAAAGTGCATTGGATTATTATTTTTCCCCTTGTCTGTTTTGTTTTATTTGTGTCTGTACAACCGTTGCATCAACAACTTCACCAAATCAGGAAGTAATTGATAAGATTCTCGAGAAGGAACTGCTTAACTTAGCATGGAAACTGGACTGATATGACTTCCTGCGTTCTGTTGTACCATCTGTTCACACACGCTGACCTGATCTTTTAACCCTCAAACTGCTGTGACTGGCTCTCCACCATCTCTCAATCACTGCTGTCTGGGTTTCCTCCTCCCCAGACCACCTCAGTTTCTCTAAAATAGAGCAACTCTCTGCGTCTCTGCTCAGCATCCGTCTTAATCCCCACCTCCACAACTGCTCAGGAATTTTCTCCCAAATGGCTCCCCCCCCCCCGTGCCGCTCCTTGTCGCTCAGCCCCACCCTTGCTCAGTTTCCTGTTGGAGGTCAGCACAATGACCAATAGCGGAGAGGCGGGTGTTTACTCTGCTCCTGTTCCAGGAGTAATGTGAGCTGGCCGGCCTCTCCTTTTGGCCATAGTCTCTCTAGCACCAGACTGCTCCAGCTCCACGCCGTCTGCTCCTTCTCATCACCACTCCTTAATGTGAAAAACAGGGCTTTTTCCTAAAGGGCAAGAAGTCCTGGAGGTGACATCCCATTGGGTTATGATTTCACTGTCCCGAATTTAATGGCTACATTAGTCAAAAACCACATGTCCCACCAGCAGCATGAGTACACACTGTATGAGCATGCTGATATGAGATCATCTGGCCTCGCATTTGGTGAAGGCCCTTTCTGTCATGCGGTGACATATGCTCTTCAGCCACATTACGCTGGGTGAAAAATGGCTATTGCTGCTTCTGCATTTATTATTCTTCAGCGCTTTGGGAAAGATTTGTTTTAATTTTTCTGATTTATTATTCATCCAGGGCAAGTTGGCTGAATGAAGCCATCTGTGCTGCAGAATGAGGAGGAAGACAAAGAAGTCTCAGTAGATACAGCAGCATCTTTATGTGACATTTAAAAGCCTTCAGCACATCTTTTTTGAGGTCTGTGGCCTGTTACCCTGAAAAAAAAACAACTCTGAACAACAATAAGCTTTATTTAGTGCAACAAAGTGCTACTTGTCTTAGGGATTCTCTCTTTTTTCTCTCTATTTTAGGAGAGGAATGTACAAATGATGGTAATCTTCTAGGTGGAGCCATGTGGGATTATGAGGAGAGGTCCTCTTGAATCGTTATTTACTCATTGTGAGGAGCGCTCTGCGGCCCCTCTGTCTGATCTGTAGATGTTTGTCCTGCGTTAGTAGCAGCACTCATTCTGGTGTCAGCGTGATTCATTCTGGTGGAGTCCAAATCTGAGAACAGGCATGTTCTTCTCATTTCAGAAGTTTCCATCTAAAACTTTCTTCCCCCTCCTTTTACAGTTTGCCTGTCTTTCCTCGAATTTCCCCTCTTTTCTGTCTCACCCTCCCTCTCTCACTGTACTCCTTTCTCCCTCTCCTACCGCTGCTACCCCCCTTTTTTTCGTTTATGCTCTCTTTCTCCTTGTTACTCTTTCTCCTGGGCTGGGAGGAAGTGACTGAGTTGTTTTTGCGTCCTTGGGGAATAGAAAGATGAAGCTCCCTTTCCTGTAACCCTTTCTTCGTCAGACCTCAAATATGGTCTCCGTTTTGAAACAGACAATTAGCCTGGTATGATGACAGCAGCACGTAAACTGCCGTTCTGAGAGCTTTTCTTTGGGAGCTAAAACTTTTCAGATGAATTAAAAGCAGCTAAATCACTGGGCTTTCATATCATCTTTGCCCTTACTTGAATAAATCAAAGTAATATCTTCAACTGTGTTTGTTGATTTATGGGAGTCATCAGGCTTCAGACAGTGTTGGTGTGTTTAGGGGGTGTGTGTGTTTTCATCTGTGTTCTGTGGGAGTCCATGGGGAGTTCAGCTTGTCTCCTCTGTAATGTTTGGTATTTGCCATCTCCGCCAAACGCACAGTTATAACAGCCCGACATGCGCCGCTGTCTTTGATCTCATTGTTTGCGAGTAGCTTTTGGATTTGATAAATGAGGTCCCATAACTAAGGTGGAAATGTATTCATAATATGTTTTTACTTTGGTATTATTCACAGTCATCAACACATACATCTAGTTTTGTTAACTTTGGAGCCTGTTTAGATTTAGATATCAGTCACTCAGTGCAAGTCCTGCATCTTGTGTTTCCACTTTCTGTCAGTGTGTGGGTCCATAACAGGTCTTCACCAACTGTTTGTTTGTTTTGAGGCAAATTTCCTTACCACACACTCGTCCATACTCTGTCTACCGCTCCCTCTCTTTTTCTCAGAGATGCCCCTCCTTGATTTCTATTAGAACCAGCTGTGGAACTAGGGCCTGAATGAATGGCTCTTTGTGATTTGGCTGTAGTTCTAGTCTAAAAGATGTTTCTCTCCCACCAATACCCCCAGTGGTATTGGCATGGCAACACAATGAAACAATGCACAGAACAATGGCAAGCCTTGTTATGATATGACGCAAAGGTCACTCGTCGGTGTTTTTTAGGCTCTGAGAACTCCAGACAAAATGTCGACCGCACTTTCACAGCAGCCTGACTCTGTGCTGCTGGAGCCAAAGTAGGAGAATCGGCAGCAGACGCTGTCATGCAGCATGTCTGGTTGACACTCACACAGCAGTTAAGACTGTGTTGAAGGAAATGCATCATAAGGCTCATGAAATCAGTCTAGCCTTAGGTGATACAGACAGGTTCCCACTAATCCAGAGGGTGGGGGTGTTTGTGAGTGCCACTGGATTTGGGAGAGTTAGAAAACTGACACATTGCCCAATCACATGGCAGGGAGGCTCCCGCTCCCAGCCTTGAATTGATTAGAGAGCCTTGAACTGGAATGGGGTGGGGGAAATTATTTCTAGAAAGCTGTGAGAGGAGAACTTGCACATGGCTCAGGCTTCACTTATATTGTGCAACAATCAGTGTGTGATTTGCATCTTATGGGTGTATGTTGTTCACATCCGGTGTGTGAGTCAAAAACACTGACACACTGGATGTGTGTTCTGTTTTGAAATGTTTGTTTCCTGCTTTGCAACCTGTGTTTACCCTCACGTCATGCCCACCTGTTATGAATCTCTGTTTATCTCTGTGTCAGCAGAGCTGCACACCCTTTCCATGATTTTACTGATGTCCCCTGAAAACTATTCCTGCATATATCCCAGTTATTGTCATTTTTCTGGACTACTAACTGATACAGTCAAAGGCAGTGGCAGCCAAAGTTCAAATTTCCTCTATTCTTATTTCCCGCAGGTGCTGACTGTAAGAGAGCAAGAAAAGGAAGGGAGAGGCAAGGGGCCTGGGGAGGAGAGATCCCATCCTCGCAGCGCAAGCAGCTGGTATGAAGTAGAAAATAAATCCCTCTTTTCCTAATTCACAAACCATTCCCAAGCTTGAGCAAAATCGCAATCACCAAAGGCTGAGAGTCAGCAGTGTAATGGAAAACTCCATAAAGATCGTCTCTGGGTGGTGGAAAGAGCGGCGGTATTTTTGACTTAGTAGTACTGAGGTTTAATCCTTTGTAATGGCAATAATAATAAGGTGACTCAATGAATGGAAGCAATGAGTTTGATAAACTAGGGAGAACAGACCTTGAAATGAAGCTTGGCATTTTAAAATTACTCATCACGGTGGTCTCAGTCTTCTGAGGGAATGTTTATCCACACTGTAACTCAAACCGAGTTTTAACCCTTTTAATACCATGCTGGAGTTTGGTCTGCATAGAAAGGAGTAAACCCGAAACTTTCATGCACATAGAGGAAAAAATCTTTTTCAGTGGTGAGTAC
This sequence comes from Pundamilia nyererei, assembly GCF_000239375.1. Taxonomy (NCBI): domain Eukaryota; kingdom Metazoa; phylum Chordata; class Actinopteri; order Cichliformes; family Cichlidae; genus Pundamilia; species Pundamilia nyererei. Next base: position 61,520 of record NW_005187659.1, on the reverse strand, counting down.
GAGTAGTCAATTAAGCTACAGCATTATGCAGTTACTCTCGTGACATCCTACAGGACATACCACAGACGCGTAATTTGTGCTGGATGACCTGCATCTTACCCCCCCAGGGGTTGTCTTAATCTTAATAGCAGGGAATAGAGGGGAGAGACCAGACCATGCTAGCTTCCTCTAGCATGGTATGCAGCTCTATGAAGGAGGTAGGGGGGAGTAATGGGGGCAAACCATGTGTCCTAGATGGAGGCTGGCTGGGGAGAGTTGTGCTGGGGAAGGGCAAATGCTGGTTTCTGTTCAGATGTCATCTCAAAGGAACTCTGTTTAAACCAGAGAGACGGAGAGGAAGGTCAGCCACTCCACCCCAGCCATACTCACACACTCAGTGGAATACGTGCACACACATTAGCACATATGAAACACTCTGCTGTTGTTGTAGGAGCCTGATAGTGGAAAATAATCAGTTTAAATAAGAAGATTTCAGAATTTTGGAATTTGTTCAGGGTAATTAGTTTGAAACGAGTATGCCGTCAAGGGTGTCCCTTAAGCCCCACTTTACATTTTGCACTTTGCATTATTTATAGAGCTTCTTGCTCAAGTAATTAGAAAACACATTGGAGTAACAGCAAATTTACTTACAGGGATAAAACAAGTTTTTATTCATGATGCAAATTAAACATACACTAGACCCAAAATATGTGTTTATAAAGCTATATTTTATCAACGCTAATTTTATAAACTCAGCAGAAAAAAATAGTATTATATATACCTAGGTATCACTATACAAGAGAATCTAAACAACATCAAATTTAAATTATTGTTTTATGCTAAAAGAAATAAAAGTAGACCGTGAACGATGTGCTCCCTTAATTTGTATAATAAAGTAGAAATTTGATTTTATTTCTTCTGCTATTCCTTTTTCAGTCCGTGCCAGCAGAGATATTAATAAAACAGATTAATAAATGGAAATGAATACCTGTAGGATAGGGCAGGGTAATAAGTCTACAGTACAATTTAAAATACTACAGCTAGGAAAAGAAAAAGGTGGAATGTTCCTGCCATGGTTGAAGGACTATTGTAGAGCAACACAGTTACAGTATTCATTCTGCTGGTGCAACAGTGGGTATGGTGCAAAAATGGAAAGGTTAAGAATTAAGCCAGTTGAGTGTCATCCTACAATCTGTGGTAGGTGAGATAAACAAGTACCTAAATAAATTAAGTGATCTGACAGAAGTATTGTTAAATATATTGTTTAATTAATGTAAGAGGAATAACTGTTCTTAAGATTTTTGGAATATAGTGAAGATTTTAAACGAGTATAATTCGGACTTGAAGTTTAGAGACTGGACCTGGAAAGGCATTACATCATATCTGTTATTTCAGCCAATACAGATCTCAAAAGTTTTCAACTTCTTAGTGAAACCTGCAATTTACATGAGGTCATCATAAATATTTTTTTATTGATGTTACCCAGAATTTGTTCATATATGCAGTGTCTTGGGAAAAAATTCCGCCTTATACATCAAGGTCAAATCAAGGAACAAATACAACACTAACAGGTGAAGATAGGTTATATAAATAAAATAAAATGACAGCACCTTTATTTAATAATTCATTTTTTTATAACCCCAAAAAGAAAACATCAACAAAGGGGCAGATCTGGAATCTGGACACTGCTGGATACAATGTGATATTACAATGGCTGATCATTATCACATGTTTTCTAATTGTCCAGCAAAACAATCTTACTGAGCAAAGACAGTAACATAAATTAAACTCATAATAGGTTTTGAGCTTGACTATACTCTCGATATCATATATTTAGGTAATCGACCAAATGACTTGTACATTTGAGGCAAATATAGCCATGAAGTATTGCTTAGTGCCAGTAAAAAGGCAATAACAAAGAAGTGTCTGGACAAGAACCACTTACAGGGGAGTGCTTCCTTGCTATTATAAAAGAAATATCCGAAAGGAAAAACTTATCATCTCTGCTCATTAAATTGGCTGTTATTTATGAATGGTAGTTTTACACAGGGAAAACTACTCTCCTGTGTCTGGGAGTTTTTTTTCCATGGTACCTATAGTTTTGGAAATTAGGCATTGCTCATACAGGATTTTTATATTTGCACGTCAGATGTATGCTGAATGGATCAGGCCCTCTGGCCTCATCCGTGAACTGGATAAAGTTGATGGACTATTGGATATTCATCTACGTTTTTTATTAGGTGTTCATCAGCAGGTGTCTGGGTTGACCCTTCCTTTTTTCTTTTTTTCTTTTTCCCTCTGGGACTAATCGTACAAATAACCATCACCATGTAGTCAGCTATTGATTGTGTGCATTTGAATGATTTACCCGTAGTAACCTGATTTTTTTCTGTTCTGTCTCTCTATGCTTGTTTGCTTCTTCAGAGCAAAATTATAAAAATAAAGTGGAATTTGAAGGGAAGTCGAGTAGACGACATCAACCAGTCTGTTTGGCAGGCATGTTAGGTTGCAAAACTACATACTCTAATTATATCTCATCGGCTGTCCCCTGTCAGTGCTGCCCTCCACCCTGTACGCATATTCTCTCACACAGTCTGTTTTTTTGCAACCACGCCTCTATGTCCTACTCTCACTTTCTCACATATGTAGTCATTCCCAGACCGCACTGTACACCAGACACTGTACACCATCAGTCTGGCACTTTCAATGGAGATAAACAGACACTTAAACTGTAGGCTGAAGGCAGGCAGCCAAATTCTTCATCTTTTTTAAAGGCTCTGCAATATTAGTCAAGATTTGTCTTTTTTTCTCCACTTTCTCATATGCAAGTTAAAATTTTATATCTGGGGCATAAAGTCCTCATGTGTAAGCTGAAGGATAGTTGGCTTCATTTTAAATTGGATTAACCAGTGTGATTCTTCCTTACCACCATGGTGCCAATCTTAAAATGGGTTTGGGTTTGCATGCAGTCTGTATTTCACGGCCCAATAGTGTGTGGCAATCTTGGAATGAGAGGGTGATGAAAGGGTACAGATAAGCAGAATCACATCGAGAAATTAAACTGACTAAAGCACTTCAAAAATACCATGTCAATTTAGTCAGTGTTTCCAAGTGTCCTACTTTTCACAAATGAGCAAGCACGGGCTAGGGTCACAAGATAGATGGAGAGAGAGAGCGAGAGCGAGAGAGGAAGAGAAAAAACAAAAAACAGCTTTAGACTGAGGCAAATATAGTTTGCACTTGAAAACAAAGTGGTTTGCAGCACAGACTTCTGTTCCTATCTTATCAAAGCCATAGTATATAAAGATGTTCAACTGACTAATGCTGTGGACGGCTTAAAGACTTCCACAGTTCCCACAAAGTGATGACCTAGAAAGTTAATCTTTTCCAAGCACACACCAACTCAGAGGCATGGCATTAGGGTTTCTACATTTTTGCTGGCAGTGTGTTGCTCTCTGTGGAGGGAAAGGCTTAGTCTTTTGTTTATAAAGAGTCAAAATCCATATGTTACCTTTGGTAAAATGCAAGTTCTCAGCAATTCACTGTGTGTTTTGGCTGAATTAAAAAGCATCTAAGTGTGCAGAGGAAAAGAAAGGGACTAGCTGAAACCTTCTGATCATCAGCTGATGCTTAGAGGGGTAAAACGGGAGCAGAAGAGCATAAAGAAAGGACAAATAGAGAAGAAGCCAGAGATGGAAGAAGTGCAGGAGAGAAAGAAGAGAGAGTGTCTGTAAATCCTAATGTGAGAGGCGAAGTAAGTGCGCACAGATGATTCCTAATAAGGCTGTAACTGGCAAATCTCTGTCCTAGAATTAGCTGCCAGGAAACTTTCCCCCTGTAACTTCTCTTCTCTGAATGCTATGAACAGAAACAAATATACAACTGACAGTGGCCCAATATGCTCAAAAAAATGGAAGGATAAAATAAGGAATGGAGGCAGGCGGGTAGAAAGGCTAATGCTATTTCTGACCATTATACAGAGAGAGCAATGCAGTCAAAAGCGGTAATTATTTCTGGACACACTATGTCATGCAGACTTTACAGTTAACTTAAGATATTAAGATATTTGAATACTGATTCTGTTAGGTTTTAGTTGGATGTAGACAGTTGTGTATTACTGCATTGATTGCATCTTTATAATTAATGCAAGAAAAGCCACTTTTACAAACACCTTAAAATACTCACCAAAAGACTCAAAACAACAAAAACTTCCACAAATCCACTACAAACTGGACCTGGGAGCAATATGCTTATTTGCACACTTAATCACATAGTTACTGAACACACATCTAAATTATACTGTATTTGCATATTTTGCATCTTGCACATGTCTCACATGTCCTGTCTTGTCTACAATATCCTGACCGTAACTTGAACCTGGTATTCAACACCTACTGCACAATCTACTTCGTATTGTCTCTGTTCTGTCTTTGTTTATGGTACAGTTTGTATTGAATAGTTATTATTATAGTATTGTATAGTTAGCAATTAGTACCTTTTTATCCCTTAATTTTACCCAAATTTAGCACATTATTTATTTGTAATTCCTAGTTTTATATCTCTTGGAGATATATCTTTTATATACTTATAGATGCACCATGGGGGGCTTGGGGTGAAACAGCATTGCAGTACTCTGTATACTGTGTATATTGTTGTATTGACAATGAAGCTCTTGAAATCTTGAATCCTTTGTTATTTATAGAAATGCTTAGTGTACAGTATGTTTAATTTCAACACTTTTGTCTCCCTACAGGTGAGGTGTTTGTGTGACTGTCTGAAAAGCAGCCACAGGCGCATTATGGCACAGGTGCTGCATATGGACCCCGGCTTCCCAGGTGCGCCCTCTATTTTTAATTCCTTATAGTGATCAACATAAAAATGATGATAGGTTAATGCTTTTGTTAGGATTTAAACTATCACACAACTGGCATGTATTTTAACTGTAAGATTGTGTCATAATGAACTCCAACAATCCACTTTGTGCCTAATTTGGTGATGAATTCTGAGTACATTTATAACTGTGGAGTAGCTGATGCTTTTTTCTGAAGTCTGAACCCAAGATTAGATGCAGATTTCCGTTTGTTTAAAGTTTATTTCCTTCCCCTGCAGGGAAACTCAACCCACCTGCCCCCCCTTCCCTGCACGCCAAAGAACAGGAGGCACCCTACTCAGTGGAGACCCCCTATGGCTACCGTCTGGACCTAGACTTCCTCAAATATGTTAACGACATAGAGAAGGGGAACACTATCAAGAAGGTGCCTGTTCAACGCCGGCCACGCTATGGCTCTTTGCCCCGTGGCTATGGCTACGCTGGCTCCTGGTGGACCTCCACAGAGTCTCTCTGCTCCAATGCCAGCATGGACAGCCGGCATTCCTCTTACTCCTACTGTGCCCCAGGCTACCATACATCACAAAGGCCCAGCTTCAGCACTGCCCGGGTGGAGAAGACTCTGTTGGATGCTCGCAGGAAGCTGGAAGAAGAGAAAGAGGGACGGAGATTCTCCAATCTTGGCAGCATGCACAGCAGTGTAGTTGGCTCTAACACCTCCATCAGCAGCGCACACAGCTTCAACCGGTCACAGGGTGGAGGTGGATCTTTCACTCCCATGAGCTCTGGCCTGTCCACCCCAGTAACTCCAACCCCAGCTCACTTGCAACATGTCAGGGAGCAGATGGCTGCAGCCCTGAGAAAGATAAGGGAGCTAGAAGAGCAGGTGAAAACAATCCCTGTGCTCCAAGTTAAAATCTCAGTGCTGCAGGAGGAGAAACGGCAGCTCAGTGTCCAGCTGAAGAGCCAGAAGTTCCTGGGCCACACTCTGGGGTTCAACCGAGGTCGTCCCAGAGGGGAGCTCTATATTGACATCCCTGAAGAAGACATGAGCACTGGAAAGGGGAGCAACAACAATAAGCCAGCAGGGTCACTGTCCCCCACCACACCTGATGGGTCCAAGCAAGACTCAGGGTGTGAGATTGAGGACACAGTGATTGTGAGTGGAGTGCGACCAGATGCAAAGCGGGAAGTGCGCACCATTGGCGTGGGACCAGAGGACTCAAGAGGAAGTCGTCATGTGGGGGTCTGGGTTCAAGAGAAGGATCTGGGACTGCTGCCTGAGACAGAAGTCCTCAAAAATCAAGTGGGTCAGCTTGAGGGTCAACTACAGAGGACAATGCAGGAACTACAGGCTGCACAGCAGCAGGTGGCAGGAGTCCAGAAGGGCCCTCAGGCAGAGCATCCAGTCATAGCAACGAGCCTGGGCTGGCAGGAGCCTCAAGGCTGCAGCCTGCATACACTAGTCAGCTTCACACAGCAACGACACCAGAGGGACCAGAGAACTGTAGGAATTCAGGTGTACACACTGGAGCAGCCTACTGTGGTAGAGGTGGGAACACTGCTCCGAGCAGAGACCTGCAGCTCCCCCCCCATTCAGCCAGCTGCTGGAGGCGTGGAAGACCACCAGAGAGGGCAAATTGAAGGTCTGTTACTGAGACTTTATGAGCTTAAACTGGAGAGTCTGATGCAGTCCAATGCAAGAGCATTTTGTGAAACCTGTGCAAAAAATTTCCCAGATATGAATTATGCTTAGTCCTAAACTGAAAGGAAAAAAATCACCAAGGATCTGTTCTTAAAAAAAAGTATGTGTGTGTCGGGCGAGGATTGGTCCAAGGCTAGACTTAATCATTGTCTGGGAAACTGAGTCTGTCACCCTCAAATATATGTTTTTACTGAAAGTTGAAAAGTCGTTGAAAAGTCGCAAATACTTCTATATTTAATATATTTAAATTTTAACTGGAGGGGTTTGGAATGCTGCATTACTGCTGGATTGTACTGCATCAGACTTTATCTTTGCAATAACAATTATTTATTGCATTACTGCACAAAAAGACTGATTAGTTAGCTTTGAAATGTTGTCTGTCTCTCCCTCAGATGCTCCAGTTGAGTTGCCGATTGCAGTCAGCTCTAAGCAGGTACGCGATGTCTTGAAGAGCAGGTTGTCCACCTCAGTACCTGTAGCTAATCCTGCCATTGCTGTTGCATCTGATGATCGGATTGTGCATAATAAGGAAGAAGCAAATGATTCTATCCAATCACAAGAAGGCTTACCTAAGACAGGTATGTGATTTTTAAACTAGTGTCTTCTGACCACATCATGCTCCCACTGTATGAATAATTGCTGGTATCTTTTCTAGCTTCATCTCCCCAATTGTCTCTGAGATCAATTATGAAGCGGAAAGCAGAAGGTGAACCAGGCTCGCCCTCTACGAAGAAAAACCTACAGTTTATTGGAGTCAATGGAGGGTAAGTGTTAGTTATTGCATAGCAGCAGTCGGCTATTTTCATCCACTGAGTACTGTGTCAAGGGAATGTTGTCAGCATAAGGTTAAGTAAAAAGGTAAAAGAAGAAGCAGAAATGTACTCCCTGTGTCACCTGCAAAGACTCTGAACTGTTTGAGCAGAGTGAAAATTGTTCGTGTCTTACAGCTACGAGTCCACATCCTCAGAAGATAGCAGCAGTGAGAGCTCAGATGAGGGGAGTGACTCTAGTGAATATCATGAAGCCAGAGAAAAACTTCCAGAGTCTACAGTCCAGCACCAGCAGACAATACACAACAAGGATTCCAAGCAAGAAGAAAGCACCAGTGTACCTCAGCAAAATGCTGTCAAACTACCAGCTGCCATTCCAGACTCAAGTCCCAGCCAGTCTGCAGCTGTAGACACAATGCCATCAAACAAAGCACCTCAGTCACCAGCGACAGACACTGTGGTGCAAAAATGTGCCTCACAGCCACCAGCATCAGACCACGCCATACCTCCTCCATGTTCATCAAATGATTCTGAGACTGTCAAACAATCATCAGAAAAGCACAAACAGGTCACCTCCACACCAGTTAGCACTGAATCCACTCCTGAGCAGAAGGCTTCACTTACCTGTTCTTCATCACCTGGCCTCACTAAAATCAGTGATAACGCCCAGCAGCGGTACAGCGTCCAGTCAGAGTGCAAACCAGCAGATGAACGTATTTCAAATGAGACTGCGACAGCGCCTTCAAAACAAGTCAGGTAAGTGTACACAGAGTCTGTCTGTGAGGATTAAAGGATCTATGAACATCTGAGAGTGATGTTGTCTCCTTATCTGCCACAGACTGGAGCTGACTGACAGCCTGATGTTAGCTCTGCATGCCCTGCAGAAAGCCCTGGGGGAACCTAATGCCTTCAGCCAACAAGGAGCAGTACGTGTTGAGTCTAATTCACATTTCTCCACATTTCTTCACATTTCTCCTGTCGTTACTTCTTTCTAGGAAATTCAGAAGGTTCACTTTTAAAATAAATGACATAGACCAACCTCAAACAAGGAGGCACAGCTACCCACAAACTGTGCACACTCAATAATTTAATTTAGAATATATTTTACTTTAGTTTGCCAACTCTAAATATTTACTAAAGCATAGCTTAAGATGTTTGATTATCTGCATGTTTGATTCAGGAAAGAGTTTATGCTGGATGCCCTTCCCATTTATCCTGGCTTGGGAACGGCACTAAGACTACACTGGATTGTTGCACCCCATGTCTGGAATAAGACTAAGTTAAAATAAGAAAATTCTTAACTTTGGTTTCATAATTTTTGCAAGTAATGAAAGATCAAACAACACATTAACTCAAGGCTTCTCCTGAGGTTTGGTTTCACATTTTTGATGTCGTCGTTGCTCTTGCATTTCTCCAGCCGTCTGTCAAATGTTTATTTGCTTTAACAGTCCTCATTGTGTCTGATCTCAGAGGGCAGCTTACACCACAGTGCTGCAAGAGTGGCTACGTGTGTCCTGCCACAAAACGGCCGACACAGCTGTTGTCAAGGCCTACATGGACACTTTCGCCTCAGTCTCCCCTCAGCTGCTGGAGTTTGTCATAAATATGGCTGACGGCAACGGGAATACAGCCCTTCACTACACTGTCTCCCACTCCAACTTCCCCGTGGTGAAACTTCTGCTGGACACTGGTGAGTTCTGTGCTTTTATGAGAAAACAACAGAGGCGCTGGAGAAAATTTTGATATTAAGCGAAGTAAAATCTCATAAGACTGAAGAGTCAAAGTAAAGTCTTATGGTTATTTTTTATTATGATAATCTCTACAATTTAAGAAATAAGTCATATTAAATTATTAATGGTAACGATCCCTTTTACTTTGTTGTGCTGCTGTTATATCACCTGTCAAATTGATTGGCCTCTTTACCTGACAGGCTTGTGTAACGCTGACAAGCAGAACAAGGCGGGCTACACAGCCATCATGCTGACGGCTCTGGCTGCCTTCCACTCCGACAGTGACCTTCAAACTGTCCTGCAGCTGCTGCGCACAGGGGATGTCAATGCCAAGGCCAGCCAGGTGCGCCCTCTACTGCTCATAAGTTTTTACTGCGTCTCCACACACACACAAAAATCCCCCATTGTCACGCATTAGTGCAGGACTAGGACTGCATAAAATGTCTTATGTTTCAAAAACTGTAATCATTACAAAAAGTACAAGAGTAAAAACTTTGTAGACAGCTGACCCATGGCCAAGTGCTTCACAAAAGTTGTCACAACAGCGACACTGTGTGGACAGTTAGAAAAGTACAAAACTGTAAACCTTTCATAGCTTCCCACTGGTTGTTACCCAAACAAGAAGTGGTAACCAGATCCCAACAAACTAAATGTGCGTTTTATTGAAATATTTCTTTGTCAAGGAAAATGTGGTACACGATACTAACCCTGGGAGGCATTTAGCATGTGAAGGACATATTTTATTTTCATCCAATTTCTCAAGGCAATGAGCTGATATCTCTACTTCTTTTTTTTACTTCCATGTATTTTTCTGTTTATTCCACCTTTAACACTGTAAGCATCTGATTATCATTTGGCTTTCAGAGGAATACATCCATTAACAGGGACATTTTTTATAAAACTGACAAATTTCTGGAAAATATTTCATGCACCAGTTTTACCCAGTTATTTAGAATTTTCAGTCTTTATTTGTCTGAAACTTTTTTTGTGACATTTTGGCAAATATTCCAGAAAAATCTGAATACCTTGTGATTTTGTGTGGATATACAATTTACCACCTTGGACATAGTGCAGGTAGCAAAAGCCAGTGACATGCATGAGACCAGTGATTATAGTCTTTGTTGCTTTCCTTACAGTCATTCAGTAAAAGCCGCTCTAACTAATTAAGTTTGGAGCAATGTGGGATATGACAACAGGGGATAAAAGTTGTGAATTTCTATGAAGCCAATGTAGAAAAAACAGCCAGTCTCATTCGCTCATCTGGTTTGATTCCTGTTAGCAATCACATTGCAATTGCTCTAGAAACTAGACCGTCTTCTTACAAGTGATTTTAAGAATTCTGCTCAAAATGTATCTGCTGCACCATGTACACAAATGCAGTCTCAATGTGTCCACAGTTTGGTTAAAAAATTAGGGTAACAGTAATTTTAAACAATGTGTGTTTTGTAGGCTGGACAGACAGCGCTGATGCTGGCAGTCAGTCATGGTAGAGGGGACATGGTGCGAGCGCTGCTGTCCTGCGGGGCACAAGTTAACATCCGCGATGACGACGGCTCCACTGCACTCATGTGTGCCTGTGAACATGGTCATGTGGACATTGTGCGTCAGCTGCTATCAGTGCCAGGATGTGATGCCACTCTCACCGATAATGTAAGAATTCCAGTTCGGTCTGTGGTTATGCGGACTCCTTCCCAAAACCAGCATCTCACCAACATTTTCTCATTGTATTAAACAGGATGGCAGCACTGCTCTGTCCATTGCCCTTGAAGCCAGTCAGAATGACATCGCTGTGCTTCTGTACGCTCACCTCAACTTTGCAAAGCCTCCATCCCCTGTGAGTATCTAAATATGCTGCTAAGACACAAAGTAGCCCTTTCACACCAACATTCAACAATCCAAGAAATGTGTCATGGAAGTGATTGCCACTTTCTATGGCTAATAGCACACGGATAATTATGTAATATTCTTGTTTGCATGCAACCCATCCAAACTGGATTTTGTCACATATTGAGCCATGCAAAACACAACCTCTGTCAATTATTCCTCCAACCAGTTTCTTTAAAATAAGCCTCCTTCCCACATCTGGGCAGTGTTGCAATGTTTTCGTGTTCTCAAACACGTGTTGATATGCAAGAGTTGCATATGGTTTACTGCATACCTACAGAAATTAAAGTTGGCTTTGGGTTGAGCAAAAATAGCAAACAAGCAAATCTGTTTAAGCCAGAAACCAATTACCCACAAGCTTGCAGCTGTCAAACAAGTCACTGCCTTAGAATAAGTACACATTCTCACCTAATGTGGGCTTTATGGTGTATGTTTGTGCAGCTCTTTGGCTAAACAGAACGAGAGATGCATAACTTTGTCATATAATTTGACTTCTACCTGCTCCCCAACAAAACCTAAACTTCACTCATTCTTTTAAGTTTATTTTTTTAAGTTTCCTAAAGTGACAGCACATTGCTGAAACATGCAGACATGAGTCTGCTCATGTTTCTCTATCCTACCAACCATCTGCACTCGTCTTTCAGGTATGAATCACTATCCCAGCCTCTCAGCTGGCTATTAGTTTGTATATAACACAAAGTTGACCGTAAACAGGCAAGATGTGTCATAAACTAGTATATAAACCCCCAAGTGATGGACAAATTCCAGATGTGCTTTATGCATTTTATTTCACAACCTGGCTAATAAACTACAACAAGCACTAACAAAGGGAATTTTTGGAAAACTGTAATTAACTATCAGGAATGTGTGATTACATGTAATGTAATGTAAATGTGTATGTTTGGATGACTGGTAATGTATGTTGAAAGCAAAAGAAGGGAACCCAAGGACCAAGCTGTAGCTCAACCAGTTAGTCATAGCCTGAGCACACCTGGCCCTGTCTTGCTCATCCAGGTAATTATTCTCAGTCAGCTCTTTCAGGACAAAGCACAGCATGATCAAAACAAAGCAGAGTCACCTAGTGAACAGAAGGCCCAGGAGACAGTACAGTGTCTAAAGAATGCCCCTAACATATGAGTAATTCCATGTCTTAACAAGAACATGCTTCAGTGGGATTAATTCTTAATATACAAACAGGATGTGTGGTTTCAACGACACATACTCAAACATAATATATTTTGTATTTAAAATGGTAATGTAATATTAATGTGCATGTAAATGTATTGATCAAGAGGTGCTTTACATGAACAGAAACCACTCCTGGAAGAGAAAATACAGGGGAAATATGATGCACTTAAACAGTAAAAGGGTCTAAACCTGAGATTTTTCTTGGATTGGCAGTAGCTGTTATTTTAACTTCACAAAATGTTCATTTCTTCCCAGTGTTAGGTTCATGGGTTCAGAGAGAGTGAAGCAGGAGATTGATAAATGGGTTATTGCTGTAGTGGCAACAATGTGCACTGATCTGGTGAAACAATTTGAGCTGTGGGAAGTGACTGAAAAAAGGAGAACATAGATGCAAGCAGTAGAAATGAGTTTCCTATGAAGGGTGGTGGGTTATCTCTTAGAGGTAAAATGAGCTTGGTCATCCAGGAGGGGCTCAGAGTAGAGTTGCTACTCCTTCCAAAGTATTTGGGGCATGGGGAAAAGCCCCGGGGCAAACCTAGGACACACTGGGGAGACTACATCTTTCCGCTGGCTTACCTTGGTGTACCCTGATGGATGGATGGATTAACCATGATGAATTTGATAAAAAATTCTAAACTATAATTTGTTTGTTTTTTTTACTTGTCCAGGTTTCCCCCAAGTCTCCGCTCTTGGGCTCCTCTCCTCCTGCTGGTGAACTAAAGTAAACCACACGCCTACTGCTCAGCTACACAGCCAATCCACAGATGTTTATTCATCTATGTACTTAAAGGAAACATCAAGTTTGTTTGTGTGTTTGTTTTCACCCTGAATAATTTAATTATGTGCAGATAATTACGTGAGAGCTCGCACCATTGTTACTCATTGCTTATCGTACACAGTGGTCTTACTTTAATCCCAGTGGTGGTTGGAAAAGTGTGAAACTGAACATTGAATGGATTTCGTTCTAGTTTTGCAACAATCCAGTTGTCAGCACTGTTTTTACAAATCCAAACTGTTCACCGCATTTCACTATACGTTCAATTTTTATGCACTCGTTCTGTAATTCCATATCAGTTTTATATAAGTTGGCTCATAGAGCAGTGTGTTTTCATTGTACCATAGGTGTTTCACAGTAGCATCGTTTTGTGTGACCATCACAGTCATTTGGAATAACTGAAGCCACCCCTCTCGTGGGTAAGTGTCCTTGCATCAACTAGCTCATTGGTGCTACAAAATATAACACTCCAATAGTCTGTTGATATTTATACACAAGATTTATTTACTTGAGAGTATTTTTGATATTGATTTTTTTTTTAATCATTCTGACTTAATTCAGGACCTCGTGGTTTTATTTCCCAGGTGTTGGTTAACTTTACACCTTTTTAACCAGTTTTATGTGTTTATCACATTCCCCAAATCAAACCCAAAGATGTCTGTTTCACATCACCTCTTTTTAAAGCTGCTTATTGTGGTAATAATGTTAACACAGGTGGTGTTAAAGAGGAGAGAGGTTACCATTGTTCTCTGATGGCTGCGGTACTATGGTCTTTGTATTTTTATATGTGAAGGTTTTTCGGATGGTTGATTAGAGGGTATCTGTGTTTGTGATGTGTGCTCATAAAATTTAACAAGACTTTGTTGAGAGAGCGCTGGTGAAGCCAGTGAGATTTGTCAGGGAACCAGAAAGTAAGTGATTTTGGTCTTAAAAGGGCGTGCCATGTAAGATAGGAATATTAAAATAATATATGTCAGTGTAAACTGGTAATAATTATGCCTGAAATCGAACTCCTTGAACTAAAGTGCATAGGCTATTGATGTCAAAATTTCTATTACTTTTTAAAGATGTTTTACCAATTTTCATATTCACTTTTAAGCAAATTTTTTATAAATTTCAATTTTTTTAAGTATCTATCTTTTATACATTTGGAGTTTTTAAGCTCACGCCTGCGTTATGTAATCACACAGCTCTGTAGTTAATGTTTTATGATGGTTTTATGAAAATGCTAGATTGTGTGTCTCTTCTTCTAATTTGTGCATTTTGGAAAATAATAAATAAATGTGGACCACATGTTTTGTTGTCTTGTAAGTTCCACTCAGTCATGTAAAAACAAGGTAAAAACAGTTTGCATATAGAACCCCACAGGTTCCACTAGAGGGAGTCCTAACGCAAACAACTGGGGCTGGTCTCTTTTGTTTTCTTGGCCTTTTTAAAAAAAATAGTTTAATTGTGTTTTTCAGCTCTGAAAATCCTACGTGGTTTTGATGAAGTTATGAGTGCTCTGAAAAAAAAGCTATATAAAGAAAGACTTTCTGATAGTCTAAAAATATGATAATTTGCATTCAGTACTGGGATGTATTTTTAGTATCTTGGTATCTTCTTATCTTCTTGGTATAGTCCAACATCAAGTGTACATAACATTAATAATATGGCAGTATACTCAAGAGTTCATTCTGACTTGGGCAGAGAAAACACGTACAGTAATGTGTACAGTAATGCTAAACATTCTCTGTGACAGTATAGCTCAATATGGGCTAATGAGCTGCAGATTCTATATTTAAATTTTGGGCCTTTAAAGGGCCCCAAAATTCAAGATCTGAATCATCCAAACTTTGATGTTACATTGTGCCCGTGCATATTCAAGGGATTGAGTAAAGGGATCTCAAAACAGGCTCTTATTTTTGCTTTAAGGTATACAGGGAGTGCAGAATTATTAGGCAAATGAGTATTTTGTCCACATCATCCTCTTCATGCATGTT